>NW_026695362.1:0-159479 GCF_029851405.1 Lichtheimia ornata
CTTACAGCATAGGTAAAACATAAACGTGCCTGTATCTCCAAACTTTACAATGAAACGTGGGATTTTTAATAGAGCAATGGGCTCGGCTTGGTCAACAGCACCTTGTGTGAAAGTTTCGCGTTCAATGTCGCAAACAGCCCAAAAAATATTTTTTGGTCGTCGAAAAAAGTTTCAAGAGGTCGACCCCTGGATCCAGTTTGGCTGGTGGCGACATTGCGAAATCTGGTATTAGCCACGATGAACTTGAAACTGGCACCCAAGGTGCAGTTGGCCAAGCCGAGCACATTGCTCTAATAAAAACCCCACGTTTGATTGTAAAGTTTAAAGATACAGGCACCTTTATGTTTGTAAGCGTGATGCTATATGAGAAGTGGTCTTTGTTTAATGTAAAGTAGTATGACTATAATAGAGCAAAAGATGCAGAAGGACCTCTTTGGGTAACTCAGCTAAAAAGTCAGGACTTCAGGGACAATGCATGAAAGGTACGCAACCCTCACTTTTATGTCATACATTGGCAGCTAATAGCCACTTTTGTGCATTCCCAACTTTTGTGCATTCTATTGTAGGTGGACGATGCTCCTGCTCTAGACATTCATTTCCATGATCAAAGTAGGTTGATCCGAGCTGATTTGGTTGAGTTACGCTCACACAAGATTCCATCGGTTGAGCTACATCGAGCGTGCTTTATGTGCAGAGTGATGTAATCTCTCTTTGGCCGCAGCTCAGTCAAATCAGCTCGGATCAACCTACTTTAATCATGGAAATGAATGTCTGGAGTAGGGGCATCGTTCCCATGCAGTGGATCTCGGAGCAATGATGATTGGATAAAAGTGGCCGTTAGCTAGCAATACATGCCTGTTCCTAGATGATCTATAAAGTAATTATACATTGACCCTTCCATTCATGCAAACGTAGCTGTGTTACACAACACGACCCTCTGCATCTTTTGCTCTGCCAGGGTCCACCTACTTGACAATGAACAAAGACCACTCTTATAGCATCACACTTACAAACATAAAGGTGCCTGTATCTCCAAACTTTACAATGAAACGTGGGCTTTTTATTACAGCAATGGGCTCAGCTTGGCCAACAGCACCTTGTGTGAAAGTTTCGCGTTCAATGTCGCAAACAGCCCAAAAAATATTTTTTTGGTCGTCGTCGAACGAGGTTGAGCCCCGGATCCAGTTTGGCTGGTGGCGACATTGCGAAATCCGGGATCGCCCACGATGAACTTCATACTTTGACACAAGATTCCTTTGACCCCGACAAGCACGTTGATCTATTAAAGAGCCCACGTTTGATTGTAAAGTTTGGAGATACAGGCACCTTTATGTTTTACATATGCTGTAAGCGTGATGGAATTGCTTTTTCCTAGTGGATGGTGTCGGCTGCATTAACGGAAAGATGAAGAGCTGAGTGAAACCGCACGTGGTGGTTACACAGACACGTCCTTGACAGGTTGCTACACAAATGGATGATGATGATGATTGCCTTTTGTGAAGGTACGTAAGTAAACAGCATCCAATAATGAAGGTGCGTCAAGGTATGCATCATGTTTGCATGTAGAAGAAAGTCGAGCTGCATAAACCAATTTGTATATGTAAAAAGATACATATACATATTGAATGAGTCACGCATCCTGAAACTCAATGGAGGGATCTCTTCACTTTTTCTCTTCTCAAGCTCATCCCACTTCCCACTCCTCCTTATTGTATCACAAAAGCCATATACTTCTTGCATGACCGATAACCGGACCACGTTTATTATTCCATTATCGAAGCAATAGTATGTAATCCACAAGCTAGCAGCAACCTCCAACAAGCGAGTAATAAATAAACAATGCTTTATTTCATCTAGCTATCTCTCTACATTGCCACCACCATCCTCGTAGTCGTCCTCCGTCATCATTCCTACTTGTACTCATACCTGTCAGCAGGCACCAATCTCCTCATCACCAGATATCAAAAACACGGAATGAGTTTATTTAATGCGTACCCCTTTAACCTGACTATCCAATGATTCATCCATGCAGAGATAAATCCAAGGGCTTAGTGATGTGAACGTGTGATCTCTTTGTTGTTATCCCGAGAACCATATGAAAGTGATCATGGAAGATCTCTTCAAGCGTTGTTGATGTGGCCGTATTATACCAGGTAATGTTATCATTTCTTATCCAAAAAGAGGCGGTCCATGGTGCAAGGTGCCTGCATAATGAGTCTATACGCGTGTACATGATGATGCTTCCATTTATATACCCACTGCCACTATCAATGATCCATCTTTCCTTATCCCAAAAAGAGCGATGTAAAAGTGACGATGGAAGATGTCTGCATAATTGACCGACAGGATAGTGGATGGTTTCGTTGTTTAAAAAGGCGTCTTCTGCATGGTTTTGGCGTATCGTTTCTTTTTCTTTCTTTTTTCGGACCAAGACAACCAGCGACATGGCGACGCGACTTGTTGAATCAAGGCAACGGTCGAATGGTGACATGCATCGTGAACAAGGCAGTCATTGTGGACAAGGTACAAGGCACGTTACAACAAGGCACCTATCTTTGACAAGGCACACCACTTCAACAAAGGTATTCGGTTCACCCATGACGACTTGATCTTGGACACAATGGGTACTGACAATGGCACGCATCGCAAGGCAGCAATGTAGCAGCAATACGACACGACAAGCACGGCGTCTTCAGTGTGGCAAACATGGGATCAGGGCAAGTGGTTGTTTGTGACATACAGGCATACGCGTTGCTGATGGTATTTGCTATAGGAGGGATCACGCTTTAGGTGGACAAGGATATGATTATGGCTTGTGGATCATTCAGCAAGGCTTCAGCAAAGGAAAACAGCAACAAGTATGGAAGCATCTTCATCATACAACGTGGGCTCGTTCATGGTGTTGAAATTCACAGGTATGTTGGTTTTATAGGGTGTGTGCAATCATCATGCTCATTGGATATGTGGTTGGCCTTGTCTCTTACATGGATGGTGTACGCTTTCATTTCAGCACAAGGATACGTATGGGGTGGATGGTACAGCAACCACACAAAGCATAGGATGATGGTTTTGGATGTCACAAAGACAAGTTCGAAGGCAAGTACGACGGCAGGAGACGAGCATACACGCAATGTATTGACATGGTGGTTCCAGTGGACGCCTTTCCATGCTTACTAATGACCTCAATTGGTGGCCAAGCACTCATCTATGACAACCACTATGGATCGTCCGATGCTGCTGATACACATACCATGCGACTATCATTTACCATCACGGCATCAGCACTACATCCATGACCAAGGATCAGGATGGCGAACAACGGCCTCACGGATGGATTTGGGACAAAGGATCGACATCAAGGATATACTTTCAAGCATGGATACCGTGACAACGGTTATGACAAAACACAACATGGTTGCCATGATACAACAACAAAAGAACCAACATGCGGTATGTATCCCCTCTTGTGGTGAATGGGAATGGCTATTGATTGGGACTCCTTTAGTAGGATCACACATACACATATAAAGGCGACACAACATTCATGCAGCGTATCGGTACAAGGACAAGGATTGGGATGGTAAGCGTGGGTGTACAACACGAGCAAGAGCAGGGGATTAATGCTGTGCCATTTTCTAGGACATACAAGCTGTGGGTGATTGTGTAAAAAAGGAAAGGTATGATGCACACTGTTGCTCAACGTAGCATACTCTGTATAGCACCAAAGGTGGTACTCCACACATAATAGCATAGTTCCCACTCCTAAGCACAATAAAAGTCAACCTATGAAAAGCTATTTATTATATATAGTACACATTTGAGAGAAATTCGGATACAAGAAATGACCATCATGTTAGCTAATAGTTGTTCAATTCCTGAAGACGTTTTTGGAGCTCATTGGTATTGGCACCAAAAACTTCACCGACCTTCTGACCATTACAGAAGAAACGAAAAGTAGGCGCCACTCTAATCTCTTCGGACTCAAGGATTTCCTGCGTTGCCATACATTGTCAGAACAAGTCCATCCTACCTCTAGCGACAAACTACTTACGGTAGCTTGATCCATGTCAACTGTTATGAAAGTAATATCAGGGAACTCTTCGTGGTGGTGCTTGTGAAAAGTAGGGGTAACGAGTCTGCTGGGACCTAAATAAGTACATTGTATGAGAACAACTGTTGTCAAGGAAATGATGAGCATGCTTGTCAACATACCGGACCACGCAGCCCAATAAAAAATGGCAACCTATAGTTTAAAGAGAGTAAGACTGCACTCGTTCTTGATGTTTCCCTCGTAGGGAGGCTTGAATATACAAAACTGCTCATATTGTACCTTCTTTTTCTCTTTGATAAGTTGCTGATAGGCAACAAGATCATTGATTTGTGGCACTGCAACCATGTTAAAAAGATAAATGGATAAAGAAGAGTCTATAGAAGTTTCATCCTTGTGGGTCTTTTATACCACGCATGTCCCTCCCAACCTTGTTTTGAAACCCAAATAGCGGGATGTCAGCCATGCATGCATGCCTGCAGTTCTTGTGCGTCTACTACCACGCCACTGCCTATTCTACTCTACCACACGATAGACTCAAAAATTTGAGAAACACCATATCCACAACGATAGCTAGCCCAAATGAGCAGGTATTTATGATTCAAACATTACGACTACTGCATTTGAATGGTATGTTGCTTTTACAAGGTAGCAAAAGTTGACCGGCTGATACTCATAAAGGGAAAGAATCGGCGATTCCATTGAGATTACTAGAGTCAACTTGGATCTATAGAATTGCTCTCTTCCCATATCAATATTATTCTACTTTGCCATGTAATTGCTCCTATATCACAACAAAGGTGGATCACAAAAGTTGTCTTTGTTCAATGTATTCATGAAGTAATACAAAATTTTAAGCTACACTGAATCAGTAATCTTGGCCAGAGTGACATCGTATCAGAAGAACATTGCCATAAAACATACCTTATTGTCCTATCCATGAAAGCATCCAAGCAATGTGTTCATCTTTGTATGAATACTGTCAGCATTGCCATCACATCACCATAGCCATATTCATTGTACCTTGTTCACCAGTATATCAAAGATGAGAAATCTTGTGCATCCTATCAGCCCTACAGCGACTTCCAGCATGTGTCTGTCTCGTTTATTTTATAGCACGGATTGCTTGTACCTTGGCTCACTCGTGCAGTGTCATTGAATGTCTACAATTTAAAGCTTAAAGTGTTGTCGTTGCTGTTGCCATTGACCATGGTTGCTATGCCTTGTTGAATTGTCAATTTCATGGAGAAAAGAGTTGGGCATTGTAGTAAAGGTTGTGCTGCTCGCCGTCTGTTGCTGTGTAGTAGGGTTGAACGTATGTTGCTGTGGTAAGCTTGGTTGGTGTATGGTGTGAGCGGGAAGAGGTAGGTCTGATTTATGCACTTTTTCTTTCTCCTTTTCCTTTTTCGGTCCTCTCTTTCTTTTCTTCTCTCCCCTTCCTCGTTACTACAATGAGCCCACGTTTTCGTAGTCGCATCCACCAATAGCCTCATTGATTCCATCGACAAAAAGAAACTGCTACAGCGCGCCATTTCTTCTATAGTTGATTTCCAGCTGTACAGCCTCTGCCTTCAACAACAACAGACACGCTCACTAGACGATTTGCCTCTTTGCTCTTGACTACACTGCCAATGAGGAGGTCGTATACGCTATTACAAAGACGACAACGTGTTAGCCAACAGCAAACACGCATATACAGTATCGAAGCACGGCTCTCAACAACAATGACGACAATACGGTGGATATGGATATGCAGAGTGTTGAAAAAAGTATCTTTATAAAGGAGAGCTTGATGGTGGATACCACATGCATCTGGAGTAGCCTCTATCTCAACATTGCAAGCTGTATGATGCCTACTACGATTAAGATGGAACTACGGCAACCAAACTATTGATTGACACCGTTGAAAATGATGGCATGGATAAAAAGTCGTCAGTTTATCAACACTTTTCCAGGAGTGATTGGTCCGCAAGCCGTTTACATGGCTCATGAAGGTAAGAGCATTCAAATCATGGGCATTACAAACAAGATATTAAAGGGCCTCCTTGAATACTGGTGATTACCACACACACAACAGCACAATGGGTTTCCATGACAACGAGTAACCAGCATCGTTCATCGACTTATCACAACAAATACGAGTCACCTATCCGTCATTGAAAGCTTCACAAAGGTAAGGACAACGAGAGCGTGTGTACACCTATAAGTAGCATACTAAAGTGGATATCCTTCATTGAAACAACATTCACGAGGTTTCAGTATACATGCCCAATCATGGATTCTACACGCAATTCACGCTCGAGCAAGGCATGAACAAGAACGCGGTGGGCTGTTCAAGGACGTGGATATCAGTCATAAGCATGGGCATGGAGATCAACAAAACGCATCAACACATCACACGATATCAGCACGCACCCAAGTTATGCATATATGGACCATGTTCAACTTGCACGATGGTAAAGATAAAGGACTGGAAGTGGGTCTGCAACCGGATGTTGACATCTATCTTTGAAAAGGATACTTTTGGTGGAACCTTCAATCCGCGTTATGGATCAGAATTACAACAACAGGCTACTTTTTTCTCAATCAATTTCAATTTGACAAGCATGGCCACAAGCTTTATTTGATGATGATATCAGACATCAGGTAAATGGGAAATACAAAATGCTGAATGGCGGCTTTCTTTTCGGCGGCATCATTGATGGATATCCTTTATTTCAAAAAAGGTCACCTTGGCACGACGAAGGCAGCGCACACTCGATTCCCTGCAGGTGGTTCATTCTATACACACACCACAACGAGCTCCAGAAAGGTAAGAGCAAGGACAATGGACAGGTATGAAAGTAGAGTTATTGATGGGTATCTTTGAAAAGGGGTGACTTTGTGTGTGGCGATATTATTAAGGCTTTGAAAAGTATCAACTAGTATGGATCTTCAAATTGGCTGGATACACATCCCACTTGGAGAAGAGACGTATCATGTAAGTCGATGCCGCCAATGCAAATTACACATGCTGACTTGGTTCAAAATACGGCACATACTACTATTAGATCATTTGCAATGTATGCGTGGCTTGGTTTGATGCACAAAGTGAAGATGCAGGAAGAGAGCGAGAATCCCAATGACCTGTGCACTCCTTTGATTTACATACGACATCTAGCAGTAACATCATTGACAACGCGGTGAGTATTGACTCATCATGCGGTGTATGTGAACATGACATTAATCATGTCTTCTTCATAGGATGCACAAAATCCATCAACTCGGTCACTAAACAACATGGATACGGTGCTAAATAGATCAAGGTTGTCTAAATCTCATTATTGCACACAACAGCATTAGGATCGTGTTGGTAAGTAAGATTGGCTGTACTGGTTGAGTAGCGAGACTTATCATTAGCTTTAAGTAGGAGTTTGTTGTCCATCTTGAAATACACATTAAGCTGTACACGTGTTTTTGAATGCAAGGATTAAACATGGATGTTTGCAGACAGAAGGATAAACAAATGTGGTGTGGGGGTGTCATTGTTTCGAATACATGTCATGGTAATGGGATTTTCTTTGATCTTTTGGCTTGTAACATTATCCAAGCCTGCATACATGGCAAGATTCATTCAGGGATTAAAAAGGAGAGTGCGTTCGATATACACAACGACCAGCGGATCTCAACAAAACAAAGGCAATGACTTAGGTGGTGGAGGGGTTAACATCACAATGAAATAAGAATCGGATGCATTTTTAATATGTATATGATGCAGTTTTTAGAGGCATTGATGGAAGTGGTGCCATGCCTTTATATGTACATAGATGCTAGTCATGCAGATGGGTGTTGTTGAGGTAGCTCTGGCGGTCTCAAAGAGTTGAGTTGCCGATATTTTGGCTGGTGTCAGACAAATCAGAAGAGTAAATTTCTTCTTTCTCACTATGGACGTCGACCAAGAACAAGTACAAGTGCGTTTCGTCAGTCGTCAACCCCAATACGCAATCAACGATGCGGCCATTCTGGTTCCTTCCAGTTTCAGACGCTACGGTCTCTCCGAGATTGTCAACAACTTGCTAGGCAATGGTAGGATCGATCGCTTGGATCGCGTTGTTTTCCACTCACTCAACTCCTTCATAGAAAAACCGATCCCTTTTGAATTCTTTGTGGACGAACAGATTCTTAAGACCAGCATTGCTGAATACCTTACTGCCAATCGCTTGTCAACGGTAACTAAGAAGGGTTTTGACCGAGCCATATCAAAGGTACACTAACTTTTGTGTGTATAGGAAAACACGCTCACCATTGAATATGTCGAGTCGATGCTTCCACCTACGTCTATTGCAGCATATCAACATGATGATTGGATTAGCTCTGTCAAAGGAAAAGATGGGTAAGGTTATTGGGAAATAGGAATACGCTTTCATATCTATAACATTGGAACCTTTATAGTTTATTCTTGACAGGATCTTATGATGGCATGACTCGCTTATGGAATTCGTCTGGTGAATGTGTGACAACATTTCAAGGCCATAGCAATGCTGTCAAGAGCGTTGCATTTGCACGTGCTGATGGTAAGCTTTTTATTGATCCCCTTGGATACTATTATTGACAACCTTTCCAATGAAGCGTCTGAACAAGTAATCGCATACTCGGGTTCCCTTGATCACAGTATTCTTGCTTGGAAGGTAATTTGTATTTCTTCATCAGCCTTGCCGGGAATATGGATTAACGCCATTATAGTATTCAAACGTCGATGGTACACAACAATGTTTATTTGAATGCAAGGGTCACAAGGGTTCGGTGGAATCGATTGCAGTGGATCCAAAAGGAGAATACGTATGTTGCTTTGTACTATAGTATTCATGGTGGTATTCATGCTTTGGGTATAGTTGGCAAGTGCATCATCGGATGGTACGGTCAAGGTTTGGACAACATCGATCCCAGCACAAGATGAAACAATGCACGAATCTTCGCAATCCGCCAAGCAACGGAAAACAACCCCCAAAGGAGATCGTAAGATCAAGGTATAGTGAATGCTGCATGTTTTCCATTATTGGTCATTACTCACCGCTATGAATAGTCTCGAGCTATCACCTTGGAAGGACACGTTGGTGGAGTGAATGCGGTGGCCTACGATGCCAATGATGCCAATATAGTGTATACCGGTGGTTGGGATCATTCCATCCGATCATGGGACGTGGAACAACAAGTCAACTTGGTTACCAAGGTAGATCTATCAATAGGTGGATTTCTTTTACTCGATTACTGATTCCATCCGTTCATAGAATTGCGAGAAGGTGGTGATTGATGTTGATTATTCGGGTTTATCGCGCTTAATAGCTACTGGTCATTCCGACAACAGCTTGCGTCTTTGGGATCCACGAACAGAAGGTACGTGTGCAAACCTGGTATGAGATAATGGTCTCATTTTGTGTGTCTTTTAGAGGGAACAAACGTCAAGATGACCTTGCGTGGACATTTGGGTTGGGTGTCGTCTGTTTCATGGTCGCCTTCTTCCGAGTATTCGTTGTGTTCTGGTTCATATGATGGCACTGTACGCGTATGGGACATCCGAAGCAAAGGTCCACTTTACACCCTTAATGACGAGGATCATCAAGAAAATGACAAGGTGTATGCTGTTGATTGGAATGGAAAGCATATTCTTAGTGGTGGTGAAGATAAAAAGTTGAGAATATATCAAGCATGATAGATCTAGTAGCATTCTTTCCTCATACGTATACATATTATTGGCATTTGTTTCATGGTACCATTCTCATAAATAAGGCGTTTTCCAACTTTTAAAAGTCATCTGCTCAATGATTGAATCGAAAATGGAGAGCTTTCTTTATCATAAAAAGAAGGTTTATTATAGAGGGATCATGTGGATGGGATATTTCATGAGTCACCAAAAGACCATTTTGCTGCGCGAGGAGGAGGAGGAGGAGGAGGCACGGCCAGTGACTGTTCAAAGAGTGCAACAAACTTGGCTTATGTTTTTTCAACTCCTTTACCCACAACTCTCTTCACCATGGCAGTCGCCGAACAACCCCAGCCTGTACAAGTTGATGTTACAAAGCTTACGCCGCTTTCGCCTGAAGTCATTTCAAAGCAGGCCACCATTAACATTGGTAGGATCGCACTTGCAAGGAAGCCATGTTCTTTTATATTAAACGTTCAACCACTATAGGTACGATTGGCCACGTAGCACACGGTAAATCAACAGTCGTCAAGGCCATTTCCGGTGTGCAGGTCAGCAGCATGACAACGAGATGGGACACGCGTCAAAAGTGGAACGAGAGATCTTATTAGCTTTCTATATAGACTGTGCGTTTCAAGAACGAAATGGAACGTAATATTACAATCAAGCTCGGTTACGCCAATGCAAAGATCTACAAGTGCGACAATCCCGAGTGTCCTCGACCTGGTTGCTATCGATCATACGGCTCTTCAAAGGAGGATGATCCCCCATGCGAACGACCTGGTTGTGGTGGTACATATCGTCTTGTGCGTCACGTGTCCTTTGTCGATTGTCCTGGTCACGACATTTTGATGACTACCATGTTATCAGGTGCTGCAGTCATGGATGCTGCACTTTTGTTGATTGCCGGCAACGAATCTTGTCCTCAACCACAGACTTCAGAACATTTGGCAGCCATTGAAATCATGAAGCTCAAACACGTCATCATCCTGCAAAACAAGGTCGATCTTGTCAAGGAAAAGGCCGCTCAAGAACAACATGCTGATATTCTCGCTTTCGTCAAGGGTATGTGTGTATATAAAAATGAATAGAGAAGGATGACTAATGATATCATAAAGGTACTGTGGCTGATGGTGCTCCCGTGATCCCAATTTCTGCACAACTCAAATACAACATTGACGCCATCAACGAATACATCACCAAAAAGATCCCTGTTCCAGTGCGTGATTTCGAATCCAGCCCTCGTCTTATTGTGATTCGTTCATTTGATATCAACAAGCCCGGTGCTGATATCTCTCAGCTTCAAGGTGGTGTTGCTGGTGGTTCCATTCTCAAAGGCGTTCTCAAGGTTGGCGATGAAATTGAAGTCCGTCCTGGTGTCATTGTCAAGGATCAAGAAGGCAAGATTCGTGCACGTCCTATCCTCAGCAAGATTTTAACACTTGCTGCTGAAACCAACAAGCTTGAATTTGCTGTTCCTGGTGGTTTGATTGGTAAGATTGGCAAAAAGGAACTTTTAAAGTATCCAAGCACACTAATTCATGCATAAATTAACAGGTGTTGGTACACAAATGGATCCTACTCTTTGCCGTGGTGATCGTCTTGTTGGTCAAGTGCTTGGTTACCCTGGTACTCTCCCATCCATCTACACTGAATTGGAAATCTCATACTTTTTGTTGCGTCGATTGCTTGGTGTCAAGACCGATGACAAGAAACAAGCCAAGGTTGCCAAGTTATCCAAGGGTGAATTGCTACTTGTCAATATTGGTTCAGTATCTACTGGTGGACGTGTGGTTGGTGTCAAGGCTGATTTGGCCAAGATTGTGCTTACGGGTCCTACTTGTACCGAGGTTGGAGATAAGGTTGCTTTGTCTAGAAAGATTGAAAAGCATTGGCGGTAAGTGGTGGTGTTGTATCATTAGGATGGGTATAGGTAACTCATGAGAATTGTCATATAGTCTTATCGGTTGGGGCAAGATCAAGCGTGGTACCGTGTTGGAAGCAGAAGCAAATTAAAAAAGTGTACAAAGTTCCTTTTCTATATAATCGTTTCATTGTTTGCCATTCTCCCATAAACCTGATTAAGACTAATTGTAGCATGTGCAAGCAATTTATTTATGTGGGATGTGCTCTTCGATTCTAGTAATAATGTCTTTGAGGGTGTCTCTAGCAATTTGCACTTGATTGATTTGCTGTGATGCGTCGTCGGCCCACGTGCCAAGTGATTGCACTGATTGCAGATACTCATCCACCCAAACTCGCGCTTGGTCGTATACATGTGGCGACTCGTCACTGGTTGCTGCTTCTTTTAGCTGCTTCAACGTTTCCTTGGCAACAACACCATTGCTATCTTGTTTGCGGGGTGCACCCCACTGCTCTATTCATCAGTAAGAAAAAGTCAACAAGGGTCATTGACTTGAATGCAGCAACGTATTACCTTGAGCACTGCTAGATAAGCTGATTCCGTGTGTCTTTATCAAGTCGTCCACATTGAAAGGTACCGTTGATGAGTTGCGGATCTCGTCAATAGCGTGTGCCAGTGACAGCGAGGAGGAGGTAGGTTCAGAGCGACTGGAAGAAAACATGCCGAGTATTACATTATGCACTCCCCCCTCTGAGGCTTTAAACCCGACATTGTTCCTTGATCCCATCAGCATACATATACACAAATGATTGTTTTATCTAGTTTGCAACCCAATGGCTATGATGATTATTAAATGCTATTAAAAAAGACTATTTTTTTGGGCATGCTGCTGACAACGATTTGGTATTTACATACAAGAGAATACACAAGGAAGAAGGATATTACATTGAGTATAAAAGTAAAGGGTAACAAAATAAATGGGGCCAAACGGTGGGGATGGATGGATATTAGTCAGGGTTCACAGAGGATTGGCGCGTTAGGAATTCCAAAGTAATGTCCTCGATACACTTGTGCACTAATTCTTCATCTTGCAATTCGCCAAATACGCTATACAAGTGTTGTTTGACTTGAGCACGTGTAATCGAGTCGAGATCAGCGTCTTGAAGGAACACACGAATTTCTTGTTCAATAGCTTCGATGGAATTATTATCCTGCATTGCTGTTGCCGTTGCTGTTGCCACTGGTAAAAGCACATCTTTGCTTTGTTGAGATGGTTCAGGAGGAGTAGCTTTACGTCGTCGTATCGATTTGCTTGAAGGATGATGCAATGTAGAGGGTGCTGGTGGAGACGTGCCATTATAACCACTAATACCATGACCAGGAATCTTCAATCCTACACGACCATGTAATGCTGCTGTACGTCCTTCTTCATCTGGTGGTTGGGGTGATGATGATGATGATGATGATCCTCCTCCTTCATCGAATCCATGTGGTGGTGATAACATGTCATGGCGCGCTGTTTCCAATGAAATTTCAGGATCAAGACTAAGATTGGAGTCTGCAAGGGAAATAGCATTCGATGTTGTTGAACGAATAGAACGCCGGTCACTAGCAACATGGGTAGCAGTATCATGGGGGATGGTTGCCATGGCAGCAGCTGTCGGTGGTAATGGTGGCGGGACAAAATAATCATCATTGGAGGCACGTGATGACCAAGTGGGATAAGATGATTGAGATTGACTTGGCTTATGTCGAGTATGAGTTGAATACACAGCGTAACCATCATCGAATGGGTTATCCAAGGGTGATGCAAATGGGTTGCCAAGGGATCCTGCACGCATTGTTGTTGCTGATGGTGCGTTCTTTTTGACTCGCAAGGTATTGTTGCTGTTGTTGTCATCATTCAAGGGTGTAGATGCCATAGAATGTATGCTTCCTGCACGACCACTCACAAACCCTGTGAACCCGGTGAATTTGGAATCCAAAGCAGCAGCTTCCTCCTTAGCACGTTGATACGCCTTTTCCGCCTCAACAGCTTCATATTCACCCAATCGCATTCTTGGAACAACATCTTGTGTATTCTCCACCTTGTGTTCACTGGTTGCATCATCGTCTTCATTGTCTGCTGGGTGATCAACAATACCATGGGATCGACCACGGTGTTTACTTGTTGTCGGCCATACATCGTACCATCGCTCCGCATAATCACTGCACCATACAGCTACAATTGGGAACCAAATAGCAAAGAAAGGCACCGAGAATAGACCATAGATAATGAACCACAGCACATACTTGAATTGTCGACGTACAATAAAATAAAGTATGTGAAGCACCACGAGACAAGTAAAGCTGAAAGCGATGATGGTATAAACGCGACCCACTTGCATAAAGAATCGAATGTAGACGCTGTAGAGGTAGAGGATGATAGGAAACGATAACAACATGTCGAATAACTTGGTGATGGAAACCACCCAGCAACCAAATCCCAAACTCCAAGAGACTCGTTGCATCTCAAGTTGATTGTGCAAAGTCGTACGCATGTTCCGAGACTGTAATGCTTGAAGCGCAGTAATGTGCGTGGGCAATGTTACATAGCCAACTGCTTCTGGCTCGAATCCAAGGCGATGTTTTGGGTGTGAACGCAACAAGACGACACCAAGATATTGCTCTTCACCAAGCAACAAGACGTTTTCCATGTGAAGGGTATCGGCACGTGCAGCTGCAAATCCACGTAATACTGTTGGATGAATGCAACAAGGTCGAATTCCAGTGTTGGGTGATAAAGATAATCGTGATTCATGCCCTGTCAATAAGCTGCTTTGGCTGCCATTCATGGTGTGTTGTTGTTGGATATCCCATGGATCATTGGCTGGATTAATCTCATCGCTCACTTTGGGCCACTTGGTAACTGCATCCAATGTATGCTGTGATGTTGAAATGCTACGAGAACGTTGTCGCCACCAAAAGCGCCATCGGTGACCACGACGACGATGTTGGCTTGTGTCTCTTTCAGATACATCATCCGGAACATTCTCGGTCCACAACTTGTACATGGTCAAGCCGCCATTGATGGATAATACGGTGCCCAAGAATGCTTCATATGCCAATCCCGAATAGGATGTCAAATACAAAGGAAAGATTTGCAGCATGGTGATAATGTTTTGCTCTGGATTGGCGGGTCGTACATGTCCACTAATGGCGAGCATTCGACGATCCTTTTCAAGGCGAGATACAAGCTTTTGAACAAGGTCGCTCTGAACCTGCATGTCAGCATCGATAACAAGCATGTATTTGAAAGCACGTGGATCAATGCCGAGTACGCTGTAACATTGATTGAACAATTCATATTCAAGTGGTGCCATGCGGTTGTTGGCCAAATTCATGCATCGTTCAAGGAAACTCATCACCAGCACCATTGTATCACGTTTACCCCGATTGCCAGCATGATCATGTTCTCTCGTATTGCCCGTTTTCACAATCACCAAATAAGGCACACGATTGCGACCGGTCTCATAAAAGCCCGAAAAGACTTTGGCGTAATTGACACGTCGATGATGTTGACCAAGCGACACATAAGGTTGAGGAATAGGATCGATTGTTCCACTGTATCCCAGCAACTCAAGAACACATTGATGCGTATCCTTTGAATCGTATCGGCTGCGTGTGACTCCATCACATACAAAGAGCAACAACTTTTTGGTGTCATCATAATTGGTGCGTGCAAGAGATTCAAGTGTTTGCCGAATGATATCACTAGGCTCTGAATAGCATGGTACCAAGAGTACAGTGTGCGGCTGTCGTTGTTGTTGACCTGGAGACAAGATGTCGGTGGATGAAAATAAAAACCGCTGCATGAATCGCAAGCGACAAAGATGTGCCAAATTCATTTTGAGTAAAAAGTATAGCAACCCTGCTCCCATGGTCGCCCACAATGCCGGATTGATATTCTTGCATCCTGTAGGCTCAGCCTCATCATCGGTCACACCATGAAAGAAAAGCATCTTTACGCATTCCTCATATAATGCTGCATTGGTAATGTTGGCTCTAAAGTTGTCGGTGATATCGGTTCCCACGTTGATAAACAACATCATCGTCACATCAAGCGGTAGAAACATGCGATCCAGCGCAAATGCTCGTGAATAAATGTTGGACGACATTTCAATAATGTTGGTTGCTCCATTGAGATACATTGTGACATCCAAGACTTTGTTGTCCAATACGACGAATGCCTTTCCTGGTTCATCTTGATATGGCAAAGACGTGAAATTGTTGATGGTAGGTAGATCATAGACGATATCTGTAGAATGGATATGGATATGGATGGATTGGTATAAGGGATGGTGATGATGATGATATTTAAATAATACGGCAATTACCTCCTTTGAGTGGTAAAACATGACGATCCACCCCTGGATAGCAGGGTGCACCCGTATTGAGAGTATTGTTGGGAATAGGACATGTAATCAATTCACCAGTGGGAGATGCCTTGTAACCAGAATCATGAGAAAGAGTGTATGCAAGCCAAGCATCAGCCTGTGCTGTACGTCCTGCTTGATTGATGCATGCTTCGAGTCGATTATCGCTGTAACTTGGTCTGCCATGACGATCCAACATCATAAACGAAGGGAACATGGGCGACATGTCGTGTCCTGCATACTTTGTTGCTTGTGCTGCTATTTGATTGGTGGGTGGTGATGCATCCAGGTACTTTGCAAACTCGAATGCTTGGCCGTTTATCGCCACATAGCGGGAGTCGTTACGAAAGACGTGTGTAGCAGGGATGTAGTGATCGACGTCGCAAAAGAGGGTGGAAATGTACTCGATCCAGAATAAAAAGAGACCCGTAATGCCGACAAACAAAAAGCAGATGGCCACCTTCTCTCGCCATGCCTGTCGTGAAGCTAATGTATATACAAAGGATGAGTCATTGTCGTCAATGACGAGCTGCCCATTACCTGCTGTAGATAGACCGCCGATATGTAAGAGTAATAGGTTTGGAATAAACAGAGTACATAAACGGGCAAAGATAACCCAGAGGATGCGTCTGCACGTGAGTGTTGGCATGGATGAGTAGCTATCAGCAACTCTCATGTACAGATTCCAGCTGGTCCGACCATAGAAAGGGGGAGGGAGACAAAGAGAAGATAAAAAAGGAGAGAGAGCCCCAATTCAATCGAAAGAGAGAGAGAGAGTGAGAGAGAAAAGAACAAAAGATACAAACGATGCTGATGCGTGTGTGTGGAACTCAAGATACTCCGCACTCTGCTTCTCCCCTATTACATTATCTTATTACCCACTGCATGGGTCACATGGGGGTGTGGAAAGGATTAAACCGCTGTTCTTGGTATTCCATTCGTGTCAGCTCTTCCCAAAAGTCATATGATACCATGACAACAATTAATCAACTCACATTTATATAGCCATGGCAACCAATAATGATCCATTTCCTTTGCCCATCTTCGTCGATAAAAGCTATCAAGGATGCTCTCTGGGTACAAGTTGCTTTTTATATATCTTCTTTTTTTCTTTTTGCAGAACGAATAAAGAACATGGTGGCTATATATATATATAAGGTGAAAGATAATAATGATATGTACGGGAAAGTGCTGATTGGTGGAGAGGGAAAGGGTAAACTATAGTTGAGATGAATAAAATAACAAGTGAATGGTATGTATAGAAAAAAGGGATTCGCACCTGCATGATGGGGTTTGGCTCTTGCACAAGTAAGAAAAAGCATAACGGTCTCTGGGGGGAATAAAGATGTGTGAGAGAGGAGGGAGAGGAGGAGAGGAAAAGGAGCGATTCAATATCGTAATTGAAAAGATAGATATAAAAAGTGGTGTTTGGAAAAGAGTGAATGTGGAAGAGAGAGAGAGAGAGAGAGAAAGAAAAATAAAGACATAAATAACGATTGTCAATGCTGTTGCCTTGGTGAAGGGAGCATGCTGATAAAAAAAGGATGGGCAAGAAGCATGTCAAATGGGGTGGTGTATATATATATGAGTGTGTGTGTGTGTGTGTTGTTGTGTTGTTGTAAGTGTGAGAGAGTGGTTTTTCTGCCTCTGTGTGATTGTATCAATCGATGTTGGTATTACGCTTCTTGACGTTGAGATGTCATTCCACGTTGTTGCTTTATCCTCATACCACGTACATGGCTGACAGCGTATCCATGGTGAGATGTGTAATCGGATTCTCCTCCAAGGCGACGCTTCTTGTTGGTTGTTGGTGTACATTCGGGTGACATTTTCCACGAGAAGGCTAAGTTACGCACAGGAGAGATTTGTGTCGGCGTATGCATAGGTGAAGAGTTGCTAGAGCTAGGAAGCGACAATGACAACACAGGGGGAATGTGTGATGCTGGTGATGCTGGTGAACAAGTGGTAGAAGGTGACGAGTACGTGGTATATCGAGCAGCTGGTGTATCACGCAATCTACGCTTTCTTCCAGAACATAGACGTGTAAATGAAGTGGATGGACTTGTCGGTGTTGGTGGCAATGCTGCGGATGTTGCATGATGTTGATGTTGTTGTTGTTGTTGTTGCTCCTGCTGCTTATGTTGTTGTTGTTGCTGTGCCAACGATGCATGTAAATAAGACAAGTCTTGTAAATAAGCAGGCTGATTGTGAGCACGAGCATCAACGTGTAGGTGCAATAAATGATGCCATTGTTCAAAGGTAGGCTGAGCAATGTACAAACTATAATCGATCAAGTCCAAAAAGATGCGTTCGGCCGCATTGATCTCTGCCACAGGTAACCCAGCAATTTTGGCCCAAGCGGAGTTGCGGTAAGTCTTGTCCTGCACAAACTTGGAAGCGACCACCAAACTGGCAAGAAACATGCGACGTCCACAGCTAATGTATGCGTCGTGCCATTGCCCTGGATTAGGCGTATCCACAGCAGTTGTCGTTGTCGTACGATTACTTCCATATAATTGGGCCACAATACAAGGTCGTGCTCGAAACAAATAAAACAAGGCTGTCTGCAAAGTTGAATAAGTGGTTCGAGATCGCTTGAGCACCTCTTGAATAAAAGTGCGTAGTGGTACAACAGCTGAGCGACTCCAGTTGGATGATGTACCCGCCCAAATACTCTCAATAACATGTGCATTTGTATCTATCCGATATTATTCTCCTTGGTGAGTAGTCGCCTCCCTTTAACCACCTCCTCCTCCTCAACCTATCCCGTTTCTTTCTTTGTTGACTTACCAACCAATGCTTCCACATATGCAAAACGACTGTTGCCCGGAGGAGAGGATGGCTTCATCACTGCTGCTGCTGTTGATCCATAATGCGGCTGATACAAAGAATAGCTCTGTTGACTACCCGCTGCTGCATACACTTTGTTCTCGCTGGTCGTATAGATATTGCGGAGAGCGTACATTTCAGGATCGGTATGCAATGGCAACGACGAGTTGGATCCCGCATGAGTGCCTCGATACAATGATGACGACGAGAGATGCAAAGTTGTCTTCCATTCAGGTAGAGCCGTGTTGGAATTCAAGCTACAACCGGAATAACAAGGCCCAGCAAGTGTTGACGACGACGTCGACGACGACGACAAAGTGATCGAATTGGTGGTAGTGGCTCCCTTTTCATGATAGCGACATGTGGTTGTAGTTGTAGTGGTTGATGGCAAAGGTGGTACAGCACAATATGGATGTTGATGTTGATGACGATGATGATGATGATGGTGGTGATGGCCTGTCGCTTGCTGTAAAGAAGTCATTGATGATCAAAATACAAAGAAAAAGATGAGAGAAAGTGAGAGAAGGAAAAAGTATAAAAGATAATCAAGCAATGAATGATTGAAAAGAAGAAAGGAGCCTGTCGCACACAAGGAGGGGCCGAGAAGAAAGAGGGAGAAAGAGAAAAGAAAAAAAAAAGTGCAAAGAAGAAGGGGGGGATGATGGTGTTGGTGGATGTGCAAGATGATATAGGATGCTGACTATCCAAAAGGGAAATAAACGAGGGGGGTTGGCAGCAAGGGGTGTATGTGTGCAAGAGCTATCAGCGGGTGCGATATCAACGTATATATAAAATGGGGGAGCAACGAGAGTAATGATGCTTTTTTGCTGTTGTTGTTATAGCTGCTGCCGATTGCTGCTGCTGCTGGGCGAGCTAGAAAAAGAGAGAACCAAACGACGGGTTGGGGGACAAGAAGGAGAACAATGGAATCCCAACTTGTCGCTTCACAAGAGGAAAATGCGCTTGTTGTCGGAGCCCTTATTCCAAAAAGGAATCAGCTTGAAATTAGGTGATCTTGTCTTGGCGACTTTTTCATTGTATTTGTCTCATTGCTCTTATTCAACCCACTTGTATACCTATCAATACATGCATCTTTTTGAATATGCTGGTGATATGGATATGTACGGGCGGGGCCGTAGTCGACAAGAGGAGAGAAGAGAGGGGTTGAGAGGAGATTCCAACGTCCATAAACGGTAATGATGCTTGTGCTCATTCATCTCGTGGTGTGTGCATGTGGGTGGCAAAACGACAAGTGTATGTTTTATTTGAGAAACCACATCATGTATGTGTACAAGGGGGGACTATTACGATGATTGACAACAACCATTATTATTATTTTCCATCAACGACAAATGTACAACTCCATCCGGCTGGTCGGCATGGCTACAAAGATCCCAATCTTGTTGATGCAGTGTCCCCTTTCTCATGTCCCACGACGTAATTCTATTTATTATCACCATTATTCACGCACCATGCTTTTTGTTCTGTGCACCCAAACGCTATGCACGAGCTCACAGATCATTATTCATTCCTTTCCCCCTTTTTTCTTTGTTGTTCCCCGCCCATAGCTCAACGGAGTTGTCCTTTTCAAGAATATCCCAACATCATTATCATTGATCCTACTCCGCTCCAATATCAACATTCTCGACTTGGGTTGTATCGGCTTGGTTTTTACTAACTGTGATACCAGCTGCATGTTTTTCATGTGTACAACCAAGTTCCCCCTCATCAATGACACGTGGTGCATCATTACCGCATTTTGGTTCTTGTTCTCTCTCTCGCTCTATTCATCCGCAAGGCAATGCCACTGTGGCTGTGTTTGTGGTTATATGCATGCATCTGTGTGCCGATCGTTCAAGCAACATTTAGTCAATTTATGTGCCGCTTGCAGTGTTGCCATCTAAAAAGAACCTTTGCTTTTACATCTTTACGTTTATGGTTCAACACCCAACACTCAATACACACAATAGTCACAATGCCCATTGTTGCAACGAATCATAATAAAGCAAAAAGAACTTAGTGTAAGGGGGACAAGAACAATCAACCGGATGGGAACAAAGGTACGACAGGGCTGTTGTATCCAAACCCTTGTGAGTTTACTGCATGAGAAAAGAAATCAAGCCCATGACATAGTAGGGTTCTTTTTTGCTCCTTTGCTCATAGTAGTTTGCGATTATCTACCATCATCATGGCGTCTACTGCAAGTGCTGCATTGAAATCCAGAGTGCGTCGTCCACAATTCCTTCAAAAGGTGATGAAGGCTGAAGACACCCTCCCCATGTTTAAGCCTGGGCAGTAAGTAAATGCCTACATGTGTGTACGGGATCTCGCTAATTACTGCCTACCTTATAGATATTTGGGATGGTCAGGGTTTACAGGTGTTGGGTATGTGGATATTTGTTGTAAATGAAAAAGGATGATGTCCATATTAATGATGATGATTACAAGATATCCAAAAATGATTCCAGCTGCTTTGGCAGATCACGTGGAAAAGAATAACCTACAAGGGAAGCTCAAGTTTAATTTATTCGTGGGTGCATCCACAGGTGCCGAAACAGAAGATCGTTGGGCCACGTTGGATATGATTGATCGGCGTTACCCACATCAAGTTGGCAAGAACATAAAAAAGGGCATCAATGCTGGAAGAATCCGATTTGCAGATAAACATCTATCAATGTTTCCTCAGGACCTTGTTTATGGTATGATGGATGTGTTTTTTATATAAGCGACGCATCCTTATTTATCATCTTCATCCATATTAGGCTTTTACACCAAGGACAAACCTGATAATGACAAGCTAGACATTATGATTGTGGAGGCAACAGCTATTCAAGAGGATGGTGGTGTTGTACTTGGTGCATCCGTTGGAGCGTCTCCTGAGCTTCTACAAATGGCGGATAAGATTATCATTGAAGTCAACACTAAAATACCTTCTTTTGAAGGCTTGCATGATATTACCATGTGCCGTAAACCACCGAGCCGACTCCCTTACTTGGCTCTCGGCACTGAGGATCGTATTGGCACTGTAAGTTGAGCCATGATGCATGATACGTATGCCCTCCATCTAAGCAAATGTATACTAGGCCGCTGTTCCAATCGATCCTGATCGCGTTGTTGCCGTAGTGGAAAGTGATCGACCTGATAATACTGGTCCCAATGCACCGGCAGATGCCACCTCTGAAGCCATTGCAGGCCACTTAATAGAATTCTTGTCACATGAGGTGCGTCATAATCGTTTACCAAAAAACTTGCTTCCTATCCAATCAGGTATCGGCAATATTGCAAATGCAGTGATCGGTGGTCTTGCAGATGGTCCTTTTGAGGATGTCTCGGTGTATGTATTAAGTAGCTATGATGATAAATTCATTGCTTACGTTATCATTGGCAGGTTCACCGAGGTGCTTCAAGATACGTTCCTTGACTTTTTTGAATCCGAGAAGCTAAAATACGCCAGTGCGACATCAATCCGCTTTTCACCAGAAGGATTCAAAAGATTTTATGACAATTGGGAGTATTACAGGGTAATAAGATCAGCATGAATAGTGATTGTTGCCTATTAATTGGCGTCTTGTAGACCATGCTTGTGCTGCGATCACAACAAGTGAGCAATTCCCCTGAGCTTATCCGAAGATTGGGATCCATTGCTATGAACACGGTAAGGCAAAAGCAACGATGATGCAGTAATTCCCTTTATATTGATATCGTATACATACGTAGCCAGTGGAAGTGGATATCTATGCACATGCCAACTCGACCATGGTGTGTGGTAGCGGGATGCTAAATGGTATTGGTGGATCAGCCGATTTCTTGCGTAACGGCAAGTACAGCATTATGCATACACCATCAGCACGTCCTACCAAAACAGATCCAACAGGCATTTCATGCATTGTTCCCTTTGCCACCCATGTTGATCAAACGGAGCATGACTTGGATGTTGTTGTCACTGAGCAAGGCTTGGCAGATGTACGAGGCTTGTGTCCTCGAGATCGTGCTCAAGTCATCATCGACAAGTGTGCTCATCCAGACTATAAACCACTACTTCAAGAATATCTCGATTCAAGCACAAGGACTTGTATGGCTGCTGGTCGTGGTCATGAACCCCACGATCTCGAACGCTGCTTTAAGATGCACATAAACCTCCTGAAAAATGGCACAATGAAAATCGATTCGTTTTAATTAACAAATAAAGAGCATGTTTTACCATCCTTCATCTATCATTCGTATCATAAATGGCCGTACACAACAAATAGGAACATGTATTACGATGCTATTGACAAGGTCTAATTACAAAGGGGAGATGGGGCATGCTATTGGATAGAGCCTTTCTTCGAGACACAACAATGAATCAATCATCCTCTTCTCTCCCTTTATGGCAGCATTTAAAAGTGGGTATACCTCGACAACCCTGCATCAATCTTTCTCTAATATAATGCATCAAGTATCCACACACAACGAGGTCCAATTTACGCCAACTTAATGCCGTATTCGCAAAAGCAACCCTTTAATCCAACAACAGCATTCCCAAGAGGTAGCCAGATAGGTACATCGAATCGCTTCAATAGGGGGGATACATTGATACGGGGAAGTTTCTATCCTTTGGTGTGTATTGTGCAAAGATGAATGGATGAGACGTGGTGCGTGGTGGTGAATGATGTGCATAGCGTTTCGAAACATGCAGTTTGATGATGGTGGTTGTACATGGATGTTGATAGTAGCTGCCTTGGAATAGCGTGCAAGTAGGATAATGAGTTGCAACAATCGTTCAGGATGATAGCATCACGCATAGTAACCAAGTTGACAATCGATACACCCCTTTTTCCATGTGTTGTATATATCAAATCCTTTTCCATCCCATGTACCAAACCAATATCCATATCCATATCCATATCCATATCCATATCCATATCCATATCCATATCCATATCCATATCCATATCCATATCCATATCCATATCCATATCCATATCCATATCCATATCCACAGGGCTTCGTATGTGTTGAACAAAGTTGCTGTACGTAAATAATGCTGCTTCTATACAATGGCTATCTGTTGTACACGTTGAAAAGGCAGCAAAACAGGTTGCTGCAAGTGAAGAACGCTGTTTGAGACAATGGAGCGAATAGCAACTGCTGGAATGAATGCTGTTACGATTGGTTGCGGTAGAGGATTGTACAAGAGAAGGTGCAGTGTCAAGAAAAGGTGTGTTGGAGTGGGGTGCACACGCCATGGACTTGCCCTTCAGTCAAAGGCAATCGAATCAAGGCAATTGTAGCAATGACATGATGGGTTGAAGCAGGACAATCGTTCGCAGGTGGTAGTTGTATACTTGAATGGGCCAACAGTTGGGAATGGGAGGAGGAAGAGGCAAGGGGCTGAGAGTGGAAGAGCTGCAAATTAATAGGACGCACACCTCTTGTATAATAAATGCATGAACACTGTAGATCAATCCTTGATAGTGAGATTGCCCCTCTCGAACATGAAACTTTCACACAAGCTTCTGTTGGACATGCTGATCAACTTCAATCATTTAAAAGTCGCAGACTTCATTGTGAAGATTCAAAATGCGGGGCGATCCAAATGGTGGATGATGGGGTCAAAAGAGCGGACGGTCCACCGCCCCGAAGTTGCCCACCTCCAACTTGAAAATTAGTCAGCAGGGTGCTCTCGAGCATGCTGATCACTATTTTCTAATAAAAACTTCATGCTTTATTTGAAAGTTTGGAATGGGAGCGTCCAAAAGTTTGAAAGACGGAGACATTCGCAGGGTCTGCGATTCACTAATTTTCATATTCACTGTTCCAGCGTAGCTCGGTCAAATCGGCTCGGATCAAGAAAGTTTAATGATGGAAATGCTCGGCTGGAGCAGGAGAATCATTTACATGCAGTAGATTTTGCAACAACGCTGATTGTGAGGAAGTGGCTGTTAGCGTGCAATACATGGACTATTGTGGATAGACATAAAGTATAATCTGTCAATCTATCCAGTCATGCAAAGTAGCTGTGTTACACGAACACGTCCCTCTCCATCTTTTGCTCTGCCAGGGTCTAGCTACTCGACAATGAACAAAGATCGCTTTTCATATAGCATCACGCTTACAAACATAAAGACAGCCATATCTCCAAACTTTACAATGAAACGTGGGGCTTTGAATAGAGCAATGTGCTCGGCTTGGCCAACAGCACCTTGTGTGAAAGTTTCACGTTCACTGTCGCAAACAGCCCAAAAAATATTTTTTTGGTCGTCGTCGAAAGAGGTTGAGCCCCGGATCCAGTTTGGCTGGTGGCGACATTGCGAAATCTGGGATTGCCCACGATGAACTTCATACTTTGACACAAGAGTCCTTTGACCCCGACGAGCACGTTGATCTATTAAAGAGCCCACGTTTGATTGTAAAGTTTGGAGATACAGTCACCTTTATGTTTGTAAGCGTGATGTTATATGGGAAGTGGTCTTTGTTCATTGCCAAGTAGCTAGACCCTGGAGAGCCAAAGATGCAGAAGGACCTCTTTGGGTTACTCAGCTAAAAAGTCAGGACTTCAGGGACCATGCATGACAGGTACGCAACCCTCACTTTGATGTCATACATTGGCAGCTAATAGCCACTATTGTGCATTCCCAACTTTTGTGCATTCTATTGTAGGTGGACGATGCTCCTGCTCTAGACATTCATTTCCGTGATTAAAGTAGGTTGATCCGAGCTGATTTGGTTGAGTTACACTCACACAAGATTATATCGGTTGAGCTACATCGAGCGTGCTTTATGTCCAGAGTGATGTAATCTCTCTTTGACCGCAGCTCAGTCAAATCAGCTCGAATCAACCTACTTTAATCATGGAAATGAATGTCTGGAGCAGGGGCATCGTTCCCATGCAGTGGATCTCGCCACAATGATGATTGGATAAAAGTGGCCGTTAGCTAGCAATACATGCCTGTTCCTAGATGATCCATAAAGCAATTATACAGTGACCCTTTCATTCATGCAAACGTAGCTGTGTTACACAACACGACCCTCTGCATCTTTTGCTCTGCCAGGGTCCACCTACTTGACAATGAACAAATACCACTCTTCTTATAGCATCACACTTACAAACATAAAGGTGCCTGTATCTCCAAACTTTACAATGAAACGTGGGCTTTTTATTACAGCAATGGGCTCGGCTTGGCCAACAGCACCTTGTGTGAAAGTTTCGCGTTCAATGTCGCAAACAGCCCAAAAAATATTTTTTTGGTCGTCGTCGAAAGAGGTTGAGCCCCGGATCCAGTTTGGCTGGTGGCGACATTGCGAAATCTGGGATTGCCCACGATGAACTTCATACTTTGACACAAGGTTCCTTTGACCCCGACAAGCACGTTGATCTACTAAAGAGTCCACGTTTGATTGTAAAGTTTGGAGATACAAGCGTCTTTATGATTTTACTATGTTGTAAGCGTGATTCGAGTTGCTTTTTCCTAGTGGATGGTGTCGGCGGCATTAACGGAAGTGGAGAACTGCGTGAAATGGCACGTGGTGGTTACACAAACGCGTCCTTGACAGGTTGCTGCACAAATGGATGATGATGATGATTGCCTTTTGTGAAGGTACATAAGTGAAACAACATCCAACCATGAAGGTGTCAAGGTATGTGTATGGAAATAAGGGTTGCATATCACATTTGCATGTAGGAGAAGGTCGAGTTGCATAAACCAATTTGTATATGTAAAACTCACCACCAGTAACCAATCCAATGATGGGTGGGTCACTCATCGTGAAACTCAATGGAGGGATCAATCCCACTCTTCCATATTGTATCACAAAAGCCATGTACTTCTTGAATGACCGATAACCCGAACCACCTTTATTATTCCATCTTCGAAGCAATAGTATGTAATCCACAAGCTAGCAACCTCCAACAAGCGTGTAATAAATAAACAATGCTTTATTTCATCTAGCTATCTTGCTATGTACTGTACATTGCCACCACCATCCTCGTAGTCGTCCTCCGTCATCATTTCTACTCGTACTCGTCACCAGTCGTCAATCTCATCCTTCACACCAAACATCCAAAAATACACAAGTTGAAAAGAATGGGATCTTGCAGGCTTCCTTTTGAATCTCGTTGTCGTCATCATTGTCATTGTTGTAGATGGGGTGATCATCGTAATCGTCATTGTTGTGAATGTGGTAATCATCGTAATCGTCGTCTCTACAAATAAGAAAGCAACCACGTTAGACCATCTGGTACCGGAATGATGGCGATTTGGTATACCGTTAGGCGATCCTCTCCAAGGAAGAAAGCAAATCAGAAGGAATTCACAAACCAAATCACCACCATACGAGCAACGTTGGGCGATCACTTGTTCTTGAGAAAGCACTGCACGAATCACGCAAGGCCAGTTCGATCCATGGCAAGGAAGGACATCACTTACGTAGAGTCCAGGCTCATAGTTGTTCTCACTCATACTCTCCAAAGAAAGAATGATCCCCAATCCTTCCAATCATTTCCCACCTCATGAAAAGAAATCCTCAAAGGGAAAGAACGAGCCTATCACGAGAAGAGCATGTTGGTTCAACACATTCACAAGCTGTTGCAAATCCCCTTTTACCTCAACACGGTGACCATGCTCTTCCAAAAATCCATCGTCATCGACCCATCCTCAACTCAACACAGGCCTATAGAGCCCTGGGCGCGTTCCAAGAAGCTTTTCCAGCACACTTGGCTAGTGCAGAGCGACGCAGCGACCACTTGATACAGGCTGGGACTTGAACCCAAAGAGATGATGATGATGCCCCAAGTTGTATTGCCTGACCAAAGAAACCTATTCAATTCATTATTAGCACACACACACACAATAAACATCCTTTTCATTGTTTGTTTCATTGTACTTGCCTTTTCCATATACACAAAGACCCGTTGTTGTTGGTTACTGGAAACCGAAAACCATGGTGTAGTAGTGTTGAGCCAAAACAAAACGGCAAACCAGCCAACGTCTTGAAACCAAACTTGCCCTCTATACAAGCTGACGCGTCAATGGAACCAAGTCGGCTGCAACATTGGACTCTGAATGTACCTGTTGACACCAAGCGTAGAGCGGGAATAGCAACGAGCAAAAGGAAACAACAATATCGCCATGGCAACCACCAACCACCAACCACGCTCATTCCTCAGCATTTGGACACACTCATTCTCCCTGACAATGCATGTTCAGAACTACATTAACACCTCACAGCCAACAAGAGCACTCTTCTATAATACAATTACCTTGATCGAGATGTCGTGATTGGGATAAAAGGAAAGGTGGAGGGAAAAAGAAGAGAAGCTTTGTCTCAAGTCGTGGAGCTGCTGTCCCCCAAGTTTAAATCCCCTACTGCTATTACACTGAGGCCACTCAATTACCCCACACACACACCATCCACCCACCGTCATCATCACTCTCACGATAGACAATAGGTACACGTAAATAAAAGAAGTGATCCTCACGTATAGCAAAAGGGTGTGTGCCATTTTACACTTTACATGATAATGATGATCCAACAACAGCCATTACCTTACTACCAGGTTAGCTCGAATCATGAAAGTTGAATGATGGAAATGGTGGACTGGAGCAGGAGAATCGTTTACATGCATTGGATTGGACAACAAAGGTGAATGGAAGGAATGGGCTATTAGCCGGCTGTTTACAAATAACTTACCAATTTGATTCTTCTGATATTGGATGATGTTTCTGTGTTTGGCCATTTTTCAGTCAAATCTCATCGGATCAAGAAAGTTGAATGATGGGAATGATGGACTGGAGCAGGAGAATCGTTTACATGCATTGGAATGGGTTACAGGTGAGAATAGGAGGAAGACGCTATTAGCTGGTAGTTGATGTTCGCTGCCTTGGACATTGTATCATAGCACTTATTACAAAGGTAGTCTCTTATCGTTTGATGGCTGATGTAAAATGATTACTGTAGCTGTGTAAAGCTACAAGCTCATTGTAAGATCATAGGGAATGTTAAGCCATTCAACTACAAATCACTAGTTTGTATACGAGCGAAGAGAGGAACTCGTCGGACGGCTAGTGTCTATACTAATGAGATGGTTTTCTATTTGATCATTGGTAGTTTAAGAAGGGTCATTAGCTATCACAAAAGGGCAACTGCTGATCCAAGCATGATACAATGAAAAGAGATGAATGAAAATCAAGCTGTACAATGCTGTAAGTACCCTATTTTTAGAAGAGGAGATTGCATAACGATCATGCTCATGCTTAGCGCCGTCGTCAGGTGTACTGAATACATCTGGATACCTCGGTTGGGTGTATTGCATGTTGATGCTTACCAAGGACTTTGTTGCATGGCAGCAATCGAACGGGATGTTTGATATCAAGTAATCGAATGACAGTCCAACTACATAGCTGCATGTGTCTTTGAGTAATTGAGTGGGAATAAACGTGTCTCTCTTTGTCATGTGAAGATTTAAGCATTCATCCCGATCCCCTTTGACCTCCTTACATACGCTCTCTCTCTTTCTCTTTCTCTCAAGTATTACAATTTCAGTTCTCAATGACGGACCATGCTCAGGTTACGCCTATTGCTACAAGCATTGCATCCGATCGACTTGAAAAGGATCCATTACGTCCCCTGATCGTCGCGTTATTATGCTTCGTATACAGCCTATTCACATGGTTTGAACGACACGTCTTGCAACCCTCGCTCGTATGTACACTTCTTTCAGTCTACTTGTAACAGCATTGACCAACATTACAATAGATCCAGTGGCGTCAATGGCGTAACCATCAACCTGAACATCGACTCAACGCTGGTTTATTGGATGCCAAGTGCTATACCGAGTGGAAGGCACGTGCCAAAGAGCTTGACATGTAAGGATCACACGCATAGGTTTCGCATCATCGAGTTGTCCTTTGGCTCATATCATTCTATAGGCATTTATGTAAGTTTATGCAAGGCGGTGGATGATATTACTGTTTTTGACATGTGTCCCAGCCAACGACCGGTGGAAAGCCAATCCTGTGTCACGTGTGTACGACTATAAGCTTATTGCCTCAAGACTGGAACATCTACGCAAGGCACGCGAGGCCGATGATGTGGATTGCATGATTTATATGTTACGTGGTGGTCTACTCAGGAATTTTGGAGGCATCTGTGACAGGAAGCTCTTTTCTCATTCATATCTTGGGTAAAACAAGCATACGTATATCACGGACAGAAGCAGTTAACAAGTAACATGTATCATAGTACCAAGACATTGATTGAGGATTACATGGAGGAAATGGTGAAGCAAATCGAGTATATTGAATCGACCGATGCTCTGGATCAGCAAGCCAAGATGAAGTTTTTCAGTGATGCTCGACAAGGATTTGGATGCTCTGCATTAGTGTTGCAGGGTGGCACGGCGTTTGGTAAGGATAGGTGATTGGGAAATGGATTGATGGAAAATGTTAACCAAAAAGTAATAGCGTTGTATCATTTGGGTGTACTCAAGGCACTTCATGAACAAGGATTACTACCAAGAATCATCAGTGGCCATGCAGTGGGAGCCATGGTTGCAGCTTTGATTTGTATCCATACGGATGAAGAACTACCGGTAAGCAGTGTGTGCGTTTTAATAGGAAAGGGTGCCAACTACCCTGGCTTGGTAGGAAATTTTGCAACCTAATGGGATTAATCTGCAAGCCTTTTCGACAAAGACGGATAAAGGGTAAGTGAAGGCATCGGATCTCTTCCTATGGTTACCAACACGTGTGTTGTAGACATGTGCATCGTCGGATTACAAGATTCCTAAAGCATGGTAAACGAGTGGCATGGATTGGAGGAGGAGATGTCCAAATGTGCTGATTTTTCGAAAGGCTATCTTATGGATATGAAGGTGCTGCAACAGTGTGTGAGAGCTAATGTCGGCGACTTGACATTCGAGGTAAGCTTTTTCCCTATTCAAGGTGGATCCGGCTAACAAGATTAAAACAGGAAGCCTATGCACGTTCAAAACGAGTACTCAACATCAGCGTGTCATCAAGTCGCAAAGAAATACCACCATTGCTCAATTATCTTACAGCTCCCAACGTGGTAAGTCATGAAAAGAAAAAGAGGTTGGAGTATCCATGATGCTTAATGATGTGGTTGCATAGCTTATTTGGAGTGCAGCATGTTGCTCAACGGCATCTGTGGGGTTATTTGGATCATGTGAGCTCTTGGCAAAGGATACCGATGGCAACATTGTAAAGTGGACGACTTCGGCTGTAAAATGGAATCATTGGTCGGAGACATCGCCTTCTGAAAGGTACCTATTCTCTCTCGCCCTTCTTTGAATGGATCAATAAGCTCATGTTATACCCATAGTGAAGAACCTCTCAAACGGCTTTCTGAATTGTTCAACGTCAACCACTTTATTGTTTCACAAGCCATGACCTATGCCATTCCCTTTGCTTCAAATGGCCACAACCTGCAACAAGAGTCCATGTGGAATAGAGTCGCGTATTTGATTGCTTCAGAACTCAAGCATAGGCTATACCAGGTATGGTAAAAGTGAATCCATTTGAATGCAATATTGACCACCTGCATCAATGTTTACTAGCTCGATCAATTTCACATGTTACCCAACGTATTTCGACCGGTAGTGGATGAAAAGATCTCTGGCAACGTGACCATCGCACCCGATCTCTCAATTTCAGTAAGTGGAGCGGTTCCCACGTGTAGTGAAGGCTGCAATATCAACCCAACCTTATCTCTAGGATTTCAACATTTTGTTCTCAAATCCAACCCATGCATCGCTTGCATATTGGTACGTGTTGTTTGGTTACACTGCATCCCATTTCTAAATGATTCAATATAGGATCCTTAACGGCGAAAGAGCGACATGGCCTCTGTTATCGTTTATTCGGACACGATGCATGATTGAATTGGCTTTGGACAAAGGTATGATTTGGGTTGAAAATGGCAATAGCAAGTGTATTTATATCGTATCATACTTTTAGCTGTGCTTCGACTCAAAGCGATGAATGTGGAAAAAGAACCTGTGGTTGTCGTGCCAACGCAGTATCCAGAACGAAAGCAACGAGCGCGATCCATGCACTAGTATCGCAACATCACTCGATCTCGATAACGCATCATTGTATACCTCCATTGTCGATATATCTCACTATGCATCAAATCATCTATATACACAATCAACAGTGAGCACAACATCAGCAATAAACGACATTCTTTATATTATACCTTCAGTGATCATGGGGCCTGCTACTATGTATGCTTTTTCAAGATATTCCCATGTCTCAGTGGATACCATGAGGAGATCAGTAGCTTCTGGCAGAAATGGATCGAACCGAATATCCGATTGTGACCATGCACGATGATGCTCGCCATTGATTGTCTCTTCCAATGGTGGCTCCGTTCTCCAACCTTCAATGAACCTTTCCCATTCCCACATGAACCGAGCGGATACAAAGCAAAACCCACGAGGATTGAGTACAATGTGCGACGGTGTATCACGCCATCTTAACCATCGTTCATGTTGTCGTCTTTTTCGCATTTCGATCTTCTTATCAAGCTCATTACGATACACGATTGGATCCCACGCCTGATTGATTCGTGATACTTGATACTGTTCAGCAGGGTCACTATCTTCGCCTCCAAGCTATTCAACGATATGAGTCACATTGTATTCCTTCTCATTCGCCTTGTCATACCCAATCGACGCATTGCTGGCAGAATATTTCTCCCGTGTTGCCCTTGAGAAAAACTTGGTGCATAGAGTGAAGTCGTGCATGCCTGTCACACACTACATGGATCCAAAGTAAGACATCTCGTATGGATTTTGATATAGTAAGATCACCACCACTTACATGGCTTATGACAGGTGATGCACAAAAACACCTTTTCAGGGCCACGATCAGTGCATTGACAACAAGCCGTTTCCAAGGAAAGATTTGATGAGGATGGTACATTGGTAAAAGAGATATGGCTCAAATGGCGACAAGGGGGACGACCAAACGTTCGCTCAACCGTTTGACGATACAAGGTGGAATACGACTGATTTGGATGATTGTATGTTACACCATATCTTGCACCGCATAATTTTTTCCACAGTGAATCGATCCGACTGAGGGGCAACAGCGTACGATTACATTGGGACAGTTGTACAAGATCTCTTGCATCATCAAGCTGCTCAGCAATGCATATCAGTATATCAAAGTGCAAGGAATTGAATGGCATCACTACCACCACCGGAAGAAAAAGAAAGGATCCTCCTCTACATTAGTAGTCATTGAAATGCTTTGTACATACGAGTAGTGTATGGAATGTGAATAGATCAATAAACAGCTGGGCTACTATTTTTGGATGAATATGGCAATATCAACCATACCACATCATCTGGGAAACGATCATCATTCATCCTTGTTACATGTAATCGACTTTTTAGCACGTCTCTCGTTGCTAGGTAACGCGATCTGCTGCACAAATATCGTCGTTATACATTCCCGGAAAGGCTAAAACGACTTTAATGTAATGTGGCGTCCTTGGTGCAGCCATCTTCTACTTTCACTACAGCCCTATGGGTTGAATGAGGCCACCTCTTTTAGGATACTGTAAAACCCGGGTCATTCTTCTGTTTCTCTCATCTTTGTAGTATTGGACATGGCTGCAGCGGAATTAATTACTACCATCATCATACCAATGTCATTTAGGTAAATTCTGCAATACCACCGCCCACATTATCACATGGTTGCCACATCTGGCATAAAAGTACAAATATTAACTTTACCAAAGGATGCTGGGGTTCAGGGGCAAGGAAATGGAGCTCTTATTGTTCAAGGTTACACAATGTATGACGATTCTCATTATTCTGGATCATTGTGCGTATGGCCAACTTTTGGATTCATGCCAACCAATACACCTTTTTCACAACCTCTTCCAAGCTTTATGGCAACGATGTAACATGCGTACAAATTAGTTATTGCGACAAGGCGTCATGCTTACGTGTGTTGTGCATCCTTCCCACTATCGTACGACCAATGCATGAAAAGTAATTCCGCCACAATGCCGAGCATGACAGTGCAGCATCTTATCGCGGGGAAACTTATATAAATGCCGGCAACAACACATTTTTGCCATCAACAAACAAGAATGAAGAATCTCATTTTCGGTATCTCTCTTCTCGCGTCAGCTTTTATCTCTACCCAAGCTGCCAATACTGGCGTGGATGTATCTGCTTTGGTATCTACCGACTCGTGGTCATGTGCAAAGAACTATGGATATAGCCATGCCATCATTCGCTGCTACTTTGAGGCATGGGGTGGTAATCCGGTTTGTATACTTTTGCTCTCTTCCCAATATAGGGTGATGCTGATAGCAGCTTTGATGATAATATAGGGCGGTGCTCTTGATAACTCATGTGCCAAAAACTACGCCAACGCAGTGGCAGGTGGATTTGATCAAATTGATCTATACATGTTCCCTTGCACTGGCCGTAGCACTTGCAAGTCTCCTGCCGCCCAAGTCAATGAAATGGTGGGTCACATGAACAGCAACAAGATGAAAATTGGCACCCTTTGGCTTGATGTTGAGGTGGATCCTCAATCCAATAACTGGCCTTCTGCATCCCAAGCACAATCTAGTACGTCGTTGACCTTTTTTTGTGCTGCTATTATACCATTATTGCTCACCCACTTTCATTAGCTTTAAAGGAATTTAAAGCAGCATTTGATGCAACAGGCCTTAAATGGGGTGTTTACGCCTCCCAATCTCAATGGACATCCATCACAGGTTCAAAGGATTGGGTGTTGGATTCATCTGTCCCCTTGTGGTATGCTGTAAGTCATGGTTTAATGGCAGTCTTTTTCGATTATACGCTCACATGGCTTTATAGCATTACGATGAAGCACTCAACTTTGATGACTTTAGCTCATTTGGCGGATGGACCAAGCCAACCATCAAGGTAAGGGAGTCAATAGGATACATACATCACGTGACAATCGCTCACTTTGCTTTTGCTTATTGATGTAGCAATACGCTGGATCGCAATCATTCTGCTCTGCCAACTGGGACAAGAACTTTTATGGATAAAGATATATCGTGTACTTTTACAAACCTTAACAAAGTCGTATTCTGAACCTTAATGAATTGTGTCCAACCTTCACCTCCTTCATTTATTATTATGTGCCGTGGGTTGTGTAGCCCAATATGAGTGCGTAGGTACATGACCACTGATTCTAATTTAAACACACACACACACACAGCGGAAAGGATGATGGATGAAAGTAAATGGTGGCTGGTAATATCGCATGTACCCACACAGCTCTGGGAAAGGATAACCCAGGTTGTGTAATAATGAAAGCCAAGGGAAGAATGGGGCCATCGCACCCTGTGGAAAACGGGATACACAAAATACAGTGGATGATGTAAGCAAAAAAGGTCCGCTGGCTGCATTGATCACGTTTCTATTACTTTTTAGGTGCACAATGCAATCACCACGCGATATATTAAGACCAGCAGATCATATTGTTCAAGCCTATATAGTTTCCATGGCAACGCCAGTGTCATGCTGCAAGCCGATAATACCCAAAGTTACAGGGAATAGTCATCGTGAGAGTGACACACGATATTCTTTGCCTGGAAGAAAAATGTATGTAAGACAACCAGGTACAGCTAACTTTCCCATTGTGTATACGGGAGCATGCGGGAGTAACCAAGGCAAGATTTCCCGCCATACAAAGAGATCATCCTTTGGTTTTAGGTATAAAAAGAAGGCATGGAACACATGGCCGACATCCAACAGCACTTTCTTTGTTTCTTGTTTCTTTTGTTCTCACACACAAGCAAGTAGAAAACTTGCTCCCATTGTCCTTTTCCCATTTTCTTCAATCATTTGCCGGTTTGATGTCGACCAACAACAGCAACACCGTTTTAGTGCCTTCGAGGCTGCGGTCAATTTTTAAACGATTTCGATCTTCTTCAAGTCGTCCAGCAACAACAGCAGCGTCTGGAACAGCAACAACCATAGATGGCAATCAAATGATACATCATGTGGAAGCAACATCATCAATAACCAAGCGAGAGCCGTCATTACCTCCCACACCGCCTGTATCGCTGCAAACACGTAGTAACGAGATCTTGGATGAGCTTACTCAACAATTTGCTGTATCCACCCACAAGATGCGTGCCATCGTCAGCCATTTTGTATCTGAAATGCAAAAAGGATTGCAAAACGAGGGAGAAACAGGTATATTAAGGACACATGCAGAAGATGATGTATTGGCATTGACACCCCTTCAAGTGGCTATGATCCCCACATTTGTAACAGGACGACCAACGGGACAAGAGAAGGGTAAATACCTTGCCCTTGATTTAGGTGGAACCTATTTGCGTGTATGTGAAGTATCGTTGCATGGCAACCGCGACTTTGGTATTCATCAACAAAAATACAAAGTACCTGGAGCATTAAAGCTGGGAGAGATGACCCAATTATGCGATTTCATTGCGGAGTGCGTCAACAATTTTCTCAGTGAACAAGGTCATGATGATATCGATCCAGAAGCTCCTTTGCAACTTGGTTTTACATTTTCTTTCCCTGTATTTCAAACATCCATCAATCGTGGAGTGCTCAAGCAATGGACAAAAGGATTCTCTTGTAAAAATGCTGTCGACAAGGATGTCGTTGTCATGTTGCAAGATGCATTTTCACGTAAAAAGGTGCCAGTAAACATTGCTGCGGTATGTGTGTGATCATGTCAAGGGTCATTGTTGTGTGTGCGTATTCATGTTGCAACATCATTTGTAGATTGTCAATGACACGGTGGGCACATTGATGGCTTTAGGATATAGGCAACCTGAAACTGCCATTGGTGTTATCCTTGGTACAGGTACCAATGCATGTAAGTAAAAATGGATATGCGTAATCCGTCATTTATTGTTCTTCTCACACACTCGGTATCAAAGGCTATTATGAAAAGATTGACAAGATCCAAAAATGGAGTGGTGGCAAAACAGCATTTGAAGATATGGTCATCAATACCGAATGGGGCATGTTTGATTGCGAACGCACGGTGTTACCCTTAACGATCCATGATTGCAAGGTTGATCGTGAATCCATCAATCCACGGCAGCAGATGTTTGAAAAGATGATTTCGGGAATGTACTTGGGCGAGATTACACGTAACTGCATCCTTCACTATGTCGATCGGCAAATGATGTTTAAAGGCTTTTCCTCGACCGAATTGAACCAGCCGTATACTTTTGAGACTGAGTACATGTCAACCATTCAAGCCGATGATTCAAGTGATCTTGCTGAAACACGTCATATTCTCGAAGATGTACTCAAGCTGCCAGGAACAACACTTGACGATCGTCGTACTGTCAAGGCTATTATTGAGCTTGTGGGTCGTCGTGCAGCACGACTATCAGCTTGTGGTCTTGCTGCTGTCATGGAACTATCGGATGTTTTCCATAGCGGATGTACAATTGCTATTGACGGCTCGCTTTATGAACACTACCCAGGTTTCGATAACACGATGATGCAGGCACTTATTGAGTTGTATGGACCTGAAATAGAAGCCAAAATCAGCTTTTCACTTGCAAGAGATGGGTCTGGTCTTGGTGCTGCAATCGTTGCCATGATCGCTCATAAGGCTGCTCAACAACAACAACATCAGGCTGAGGAGCATGATTCATCATTATAAAGTCTTCCTGATTGTATACTTTCATACGCTATATCCTTACACAAAAGATCACTATCCCTTTTCTAAAACGTGGTTATTTATTACGTACACATAAATCAAGGCAACTTGTACACCATTGATTACGTACTTTTGGGAGAGATATTGCCCGCATTATTCCATTAGGTGTGGGAATCCGGGAATCCGGGAAGTTTTCTTGGTCATCCTTTATTTGCCCGGTATGGTGTGCAACAATGCTATATTAGGTGGAGCATTCAGGTACGATCACACATTAGTCTTTTCCTGACACGAGCTGTAAGCCTGATTGCAGCAGTGGTACTGATATTGTTCATACAAAGAAAGACACCACACTTGCTTAATTACACATCTTTTGAGATTGGCGGTGACATTGGACTTTTAGGATGAAACCATAATGTGATCAAAGTGATGATTATACGTATGCAAAGTGGTATTTGCTAGTAGTTGAGAAGCTCGCAGTACTAGTAAAATAACATATATTATGGGTGGACCAGGGCTGGGTGATAAGAAAAAAAAGGGTAAGATCTACTGCTAAAGTACTCTGCTGCAGGTTTGTGTGTGCGTGTGCGTGTGCGTGTGCGTGCGTTGTGTGTGTGTGCTGACTTTACTTGTTAAAGGTGAAACCACGCTTCTTGGCTGATTTTTCAGGTGTGATGGGTCGACCGGATTCCAAACGACGTCGCTTTTCTTCCAATTCGAGACGCTGCTTCTCAAGGGCTTCCTTCATTTGCTTATGACGGGCATAAAGCTACGTATTTTTGTGTTACATGTTGAGTTGCTCAAGTTTATCGATTCTCCTCTCCCCCCTTACATATCCCTTTCTCCCCTGAAAACCCTTTCAGATCACTGTACCTCTTCCTCTGATTGCTTCAACTTGGTTTCCTTCTCTTGAACCTTGGCTTGGAATACAGCTCTCATTTCCGCTTCCATCTTTGAAAGTTTTTGCTCGTGAGCAAGACGCTCTTCTTCCATCTTTTGAATGGGGCTAAATAAGGAGGGAGAAAGAGAGAAAGAGAGAGTTATCAGCAAACACATGTTGTCCTCCTGTTTGTGTACATCTTGTAACCTACTCGACTTCCTTGAAAACTGTAGGATCTTGTTGAATGCCCATAGCTGTCAACTTTTCGGTTCTGTAGTTCTCGTACAAGACGTCATTGGTATATTCCTTGAGCTCTTCCATGTGTGTGCTATGACCACCTTTATGTTAAAAGATACGTTGTGTATGAAAATAAATCATGCTTACCGGATCAACATTTGTCTCAATTTCACAAAGTCACAATGTTCTTCATTATCCACCTCAATGACACCCCAAGGATACTTGCGACCACGTACACGTTGACCACCAGCAACCTCGAACTCCTTGTCAGAACCAACGACAGCAAAAGGGATCTTGGACATGATCTCACGATTCTCGGCAATCGTTTCCTCATCATCGTATTCATAAGCGGGTGCTTGATAAATCTGGATCTTGTGATGATTGATATCGGCAAGGATGCGTTGTTTGAATGCCATGACTTCTTCCTCAGTCAATGTATCAGCCTTAGCGATAACGGGGATCAAATTGACGCGTGTATGCAACCGGCGCATGAATTCGATATCCAATGGCTTCAATCTAGAAGAGTATTTAGTCTTCAATACCAACATGAAAACGAAGATCAAGTACCACTTACGCATGGCCTGTTGGTTGAATAAAGTAAATGCAGGCATGGATGCGATTATCGACCAAGCGACGGCGATTGACCCGATTTTCTTGTTCCAAGTAAGCATCAAAACGGGATTCAATACTGTCAAGAATTGGTTTCCAGCTATTGTAATTCTCCTTTGAGTATACACTCCTTATCCAACAACCCCTTCCACACGTATGCTTTACCTTTGCTCATTGTTAACAAAGTCACCAAATCCAGGAGTATCCACCACCGTCAATTCCAAGCGGACACCATTCTCCTCGATATCAGCAGTAATGGATTGGATCTCCACAGTCTGGGGAGTTTCATGCGATAATTCCACGTTTTCCTTTGGGGGATATAGACCAGTGTTGAAGAGCGTATTCACAAGAGTAGACTTTCCAAGACCAGATTCACCTATAAATCCATCATGAAAGGGTGATCAGAGAAGGGTTACACACATACACGCATGTAGTAGTAGTCTCACTTCGCTCTCCTCCACCTCCCTAAAATCCATGCATATGACATACCGACAACCATGCAGGTAAACTGGAAACCCTTTTTTACAGACTTGCGATGGACTTGGTTGGGAAGATTGGCAAAACCAACATAGCCTTGAAGCTTCTTGCGAACAACCTGGATCTGTTACAGAAAAAGAGAGAGGGAACCAAAAAATACCCAATGTGGTCAGCTATCCTTGGTCTTTTTTTTACCCGTTCGAGTCCACAAGACGTATGCATACATACCCCAGAAGGAGGACCGTTGCTTTGTTCAGCTATTCAATAGAGGCATGAGTCAAAAGTTACGAGCGATTGAGCAAAAGACAACTCACTTGACATGATGAATGGTAATGGGCGTGAAAAGAAACCGGAAAAATGGAGAAGGGGACAAAGATGGTTTGTAGATGCTGATGCGAGAGTAGAAAGGGGAAGAAGACTGATCTGACTTGTGAGTTTCTAGGGGTTTGCTTTACGAGGAGGAACGAAAGAGAGGAAGAAGGGGTTGCACGTAGACAAGGAGACAAAGTGAAAGCATCTCACTCACCCACCCACATATACACACACACCCACACGCACACACGCACACACCTTTGAAGCTCGTCAAAGAGTGAAATGAATGGTAGGACAAATCATTGCTCTCTTTATGCTGTGTTGCCTAATAAGGTGGTAGATGGGATGCATGTACGTGCTTATCTTGGGAGCGAAACGATATGCTAGGTTGCATCATCATACAACAACAACGGTGACCATGAGCAACGACGACTGGGTATTTGACACCACGTTTGGATGAACAAGTGCTACGTTGTACCACGAGGATCGACAAGCTGCCATCATGGGTTGCACCACACACACTCACACACGACACGAACAAACCACATAAGTACAACAACGCAGGAATCAATGGAGACCTTGGCACTTGACCACGTGAGCACATGATAAACGGTTGTCATGGTATCAACTCGCATGCAGCATGGATCAATCACTATTCCTTGGTATTCGAATTTAGCATCATTGTGCTTGGCGTTGTATGTACCTTGCATGTCATGGCAACATGGTAGTAGTAGACACACTTGCTTTTTGTATCGATACATCCGCCAAGATTAGATAGCGTAGGGAGAAATGAAAAATAAACTTGGGCCGTTCAATGGTGCACCAAGAAGGCAAAAGCTTATGCTCAATCTATCAATAAACATGCATATAGTATACGCAAACATGGCGTGTTGTTGTTCTTCTTGATCATTAAATGGCTCATCCAATATATCAATCACGTTGCCGAATATGCACACAACCCTTGGCACATGAAGAAGAAATGTTTGTAGCTTTGTGCACAGTCCTTGTTCTAGTCCAAATGAAAACCGCCCTCCGAGCCGACCCAAATCAGGCCATCCGGTAGCGGGTAGGTTCATTCTCCATTTTATATATAGATATACACATGCAGCTTAGGCAAACAACGTACATGCATGTAACAAAGAGCGGCGCCATGCTCTTTGTGGGGGTTGAATGGTCCACAATGGAGCGTGTGTGTGTGAGTGTGTGTGCGTGATTGTCTCCGAAGGGAAACAAAAAAGGTATTACAGGGTCGCATATTAAACAAGCATATAAAAGGGCACTCGTCCCCATCCTCCATCCTTTTCTGTACTTTCTTTCCTTCACACACAACACACAAATACCATCATGGCAGTCATTTCATCTAAACCTTCAGTCTACGATACCCTTCCAGTGTTGGATGCTTGGTACAAACCAATCCCAAAACCAACGCCGTCATCATCCGCTGCTCACCGACAACATAATCGATCCACGCACCATAACACTGTTTCCTTTTCAAATGATCCACCATCCGTACATTATGTCAATTACAATCAACATTCAAGGTGGAATCGCCCAGCTGATAGTGGTATGTATGATGAATAGCCATAAAAACTTCCAAGACATCATAAGCTCATGATGATGATGATAATAGTGAAACTATTTGTTAAGAACATCAATCGCAGGATACGGTCATGAGCATAGAAAGGAATCATTCTCTGTATTTGTTGTATCATCAAGTGTCTAAATTTTATTTGTTTCTACCATCTTACGACGGCCCTTGCATGTTGTCAAGCTTGTATTTTCACACTTCAAGTTCACCGATTTGGAGCATGTTTGTGGTGTTACATTACACAAGCACACGATCTGGCAACGCATGGGTTGCATCGGTAGCTTTCCTAGTAGCTCGCATGAATAAATCATACCTTTGCATAATGTATCTTTTGATGGCATCCGATTGACTCGCATTTATTATGCGCATACATACATAGCACGTGTGATAGAAACCAATGCTCGTAACGAACGAGGGTATGCTGGAAAGAGTATATGATATGACCCTGATAATGCCTGTCAACCATGTAGTGTTACACGCGCACATACTCACACACAGCATAATGGATCAAAGTGGCCCCCCTTACAACTCTTGTTGTGTGCCCTTTTCCCATCAATCAGCTGATCATTGCCATTTAGAGTCATTTCTCCTTTATTAAAAGACGCTACAACGATTCAGTACTATCCTTACATACGCAACTTTTTTCCTAGTCTTAAACATGATGAGATAACCTAGCTTGCTTGACAATGGCTTCCATCAGTGGTATGCTTCGATAATCAGGAGACATGGGGCTAACGATGGCATTGGATGCAAATCCGAAACCAATCTTGTGTTCCTGGTTCCAAAAGAACACGCTACCACCATAACCAGCCCAACCATTAAACGTGATGCCATCTATTTCCAAGTGCTTGAACATAGGGAATCCTCCTCGTTGCATATGGAGCGGTATCTGAATAATCAAATCAAAAGCGGGATCCATGGGTTCAGTCGCCAACGCATAGGCAGCTGTAGAAAGCAAATCCGGTTCGCCTGATACGATCGCCTTACCACCATTGGCCATCATTGCTGCAAGTTTTGCAATCTTTGTAAAGAGAAAAGTAGCATTTTAGAATCATCATCATCATCATCCATGGAAGGGAAAACACACTTACCGAACGTGCATTAGTATAGCCGGATATCGAAGGCATTTCGATTTGGCGGTATTTTTTGTCGGTTAAAAGCTCTGGGCCCGCTGCATCAGGTCCAGGCATGCTTATGGTTTTTGACATGACCTTGGTCTTATCCTTCATCATGGCCCACATATAGCGAGCGAATCCCGCACCACCTCGTATCGTGTTGTAGATTTGGTGATGTAGAGGTAGCAAGTTAAAACGAGTGATACGATTGTCAAATTCGGGTTCGTGGGGTTTCAAATGCCATTCAATGCCATAGTCGTTCATATAGGATGCAGCTACTTGGTCCACTGTGCAGTTGGCAGTGCGCTTGAGAATCTCGTTGACATACCAACCTCCTGTTACGCCATGATAACTACGTTGGAGAGTGCCGTTGAAATTGTGTGCTTGGGATGCAAGAAGAGTGGAAAGTTGTTCTGGGTCTTGCACTTGAGCCAATGTAATGATGTTGTCGAGACATCCAACACCTGCTTCATGTCGCATCTAATATGGGTTCACATTTAGCTCTTATGCATCATTGAGGATGATTTTAGACACCTACCAAATTTCCAAGTGTCACGTTTTCTTTTTTTCCTTGTCCAAATTCAGGCCAATAGGTTGCTATTTTCTCATCATACGACAACACTCCCTTGTCAACGAGCTGTGCCACCACAATGGCTGTCTATTTTTTGAGTAAAAGGATGACATGAGCCAACAAATAAAAAGACGTAGATTATATGTATTCGCGTTAGGTACCAGCATTTTTGTCGAAGAGTACACCAAATTCAAGGTGTCTTTGGTATAAGGAACACCGCTTTCCACATCTTGCCATCCACCTTGAATGTCGAGCACAAGCTCTCCATCTACGTATGCTGCTACACCAGCACCAACATCATGGCCATCCTTGAAGTTAGCCTTGAATACTTCAATGACATGTGCGTAATCATCATGCACATGTTCCACTTGAATAGGCGCATCGGGGATTTTGAAAGGTCCTTGAGAAAAGACATGGATGGCAACGCCTGATAAAACAACTGCAACAATGGCAACAGCGTGTCGCAGCGAAAAGTGGGTGGACGATTTCATGAACAAGAGAATACGTAAAGGGAATCAATGGACCCTCAGCATTGTATTTATATGGATGAAACATGTTGTTGCACACAAATGGACCATCACGCATGGGGTAATCCGCGCCACAATGCGCTAGACATAGCCTGCCGCAGCAACAGTGATCAGGGTAACACGATGCTAGCAACCCAATGTTATGGATGGGATCACACATTTGGATTATGCAATGATGGGACAGGCGTCGTGGTTCTTGCTTGTGGATCAAGGGTCACATGTGTGGACAAAGCTAACAAACGATCCGTTGCTATGTGTGGTCTCATTGACAACAATCCGTGGACAATGTTGCATGATCCATCATCACCCAATTTGAGTAACCCATCTTCTATACAAAACAACGCCATGTGCCATTGTTGTTGATGTTCATGTTGATGTTTCTTTATTTGCATGATGGCACATCAAGTATAGGGATCCACTTTGCTAATTGGAAGATACCAAGACCATGATAGCCGTTGGTGAGAAAATCATGGTAAGGTGTGTATTCAACCATTGGCTATCATCCAAGCAAGTAGGTTGGGGTGAACATCGTTTTGATTATAATTAATTTTAGCGGGCAAGACCTCTTTGATACTATAGGATGAGCACAAGGGGGTGTAGGGTTAAAGGGAAAAGATGGCGAGGTTATGTATCGTCACGAGCGTCATCGTGTAAACACTCCTGTTTCCTTTGCATGCATCGGCATATACAACTACTCAACAACACAAAACCCTGGGAGTGGGAGCAACAACATGGTACTTTATCCCAATAGACTATAAGATGGCTACATGGTAGTAATTCTAAGATCATCAAAAGACACCCACTTATGGATAAATAAGTCTGCATTTATTGAAAACGAGAAAGAGGAAAGGGGAATAGTCTATCTATGTATGCTTGTTCGACGACATTTGCCTCCTTGCACAAGAACCTATTCAACCATTCAGGCGCCGCAACGTGCCTAGTGCAAAAAGTGAACCATGCCCTTCAAGGTCAACTTTACTTGTTCCTTCCTTCTCTCCTGCGCCTCACTTTTTGTTACTTTTGCCCCGTTCCTTCTTTTAATCTACCCCACCTGCAATCACCCTTCTTTAATAACGCACAATGAAAGCATCAGCTACCCTGGTGCTCGTGGCAGGTTTCTTGGCAGCAAGCTGTCTGGGATCATCACAACCCGTTAAACGCTCACCCGATCGCCGATATTACACCTTGCATATACCCTCATCCGAAGCCCATTTGGCCGTTCAAGCTGCAGATGCTTTAGGCGTGCAATACGAAGGACCCGTTGGCGAGTTGACAACATACTACCTCGTCAGCACATTGGACCATGAACAACTCTACAAGCGTGACCAAGCAGCAGCACCAGCAGCACCAGTACACGATCCGATCTTGGAAGCTTTCCATGCGCACAAGGAACGACGATGGATGGAGACACGAGACACAGAGAGCCATGCCTGGTGGGATAGAGTTCATGCTATGGATGCACAGGTGCCAAGACAACGTGTTAAACGGGCTGTACTTCCTGAACACCATGCAAAGCGAGAGCCACCTTTTGTTGAGATCAACCAAGGCAAGCTTACCCTCGAAGATGCACAAGAGACGCTTGGTATTCAAGATCCAGGATTCCCTCGACAATGGCATTTGGTATGGATTGGGATTGGATGATAGGAAAAAGAGAAAAGGGAGGAGAGCTATATGTATTAATGTCATGCATAGGTGAACCAAGAGAATGTCGGAAATGATATCAATGTTACTGGTGTCTGGAAACAGGGCAAGTATAATTGCCATCATGGTTAGATTTGTGTAACATGCTCATTAACCCCGGGTTATTCTAGGCATCACCGGTGAAGGTTCTATTGTTGCCATCTTGGATGATGGGTTGGATTATGAGAGTCACGATCTTCATGACAACTTTGTAAGTACGCTTTACTCTTCCTCCAATGCAATTCATTCTCAATGGGTTTGATTTATTAGTTTGCTGAAGGATCATACGACTTTAACGACCACGTTGATCTACCCAAGCCAAAGCTCTTTGATGATACGCATGGTACTCGTTGTGCCGGACAAATCGCTGCAGTCAAGAATGATGTATGTGGTATTGGTATTGCTTATGATGCCAAGGTGGCAGGTAACGTATTCTTTATACATGGGAAAATAGGCCATTTGACGAATGAAATGCTGTTTATTAGGTGTGCGTATCCTCTCTGCAGAGATTACAGATTCGGATGAAGCTGCAGCATTGAACTACAAGTACCAGGAGAATCAAATCTTTTCGTGTTCATGGGGACCACCTGATAATGGTGAGACAATGGAGGCACCTACAGGCATCTTGGCTGAAGCATTTGTGAATGGTATCAAGAATGGACGTGATGGCAAAGGATCGATCTACGTATTTGCTACTGGAAACGGTGCTATCTCTGGTGACAATTGCAACTTTGATGGATACACCAACAGCATTTATACGATTACTGTGGGTGCCCTTGATCACACCAATTCGCATCCTCCCTATTCTGAAAGCTGCTCTGCACAAATGGTGGTAGCTTATTCTAGTGGCGGTGGTGAATTCATTGTAAGTTGAAGGAGGGGGGAATTGCATCAAGGTCCAATGTGCTTATTTGGGGTCATTTACATGTATAGTACACGACCAATGTGGGTGAAAATGTATGTTCAGATCGCCATGGTGGTACTTCAGCAGCAGCTCCAACAGCAGCAGGCATCTTTGCATTGGTCTTATCGGTGCGACCTGAATTGACGTGGCGCGATCTCCAACACTTGTGTGTGCAAACAGCTATTCCTGTTGACTTGGAAGATGAGGATTGGAAAGAATTGCCTTCTGGACGCAAGTATAACCACAAGTTTGGATATGGCAAATTGGATGCATATGCCATTGTGGAAGCTGCCAAGACGTTCGAGCACGTGAATGAACAAACCTATTTGGAATTGCCAGTGGATGTGGGTGGAAAGGTTATTCCTGAATCAACACAAGTCAAAAAGGTACCACTCAAGAGCACTATCAAGGTGACTCAAGACATGGTCAAGAATGCTGGCTTGAAGCGATTGGAGCATGTGACAGCCACCGTCAATATTGAACACAAGCGACGAGGTGATATCGTGATTACTCTTCAAAGTCCCAACAATGTGGAATCCGAGCTTGCTACCATGCGACCTGGTGACAAGAGCCCTGATGGTATTCGTAATTGGAAGTTCATGTCTGTCAAGCATTGGTAAGTTTATGATGATGGATGAAGGAAGGAGCTTGTAGTAATGGATCATTGTTGATATATACAGGGATGAGGATCCTCTTGGTGATTGGTCACTTCTTGTATATGATGTTACACATCCTGAGACCAACGGCACGATGCTCAATTGGACATTGACACTTTGGGGTGAAATGGATCCAGAATTTGAAGGCGAGCCTATTCATGATCCACTCGCAGAACATAACACCACAGTATCCGATTCTCATTCCACCATTGTTTCATCCGCTGCTGCAACGAGCACGACTACATCAGAGCATGTCCCTGCACGACCTACACGTCTCAAATCTACAACTACTGCCACTCCTGCTACAACTACAACTACAACAGCATCGACTACAACCACCACATCAACAACAACAACAACTGAAGAAGAGGAAGATGAAGACACTACAACTAGTACAACTACAACAGCAACGACTGAGAATGATAGCACTGATACACAAACATCCACACCAGAGTCTATATCACCTGCGGCTGATGCTGCCAAGCAAGAAGATGAGGATGATGAGGATGATTCGACATCACAAAGCCCTGGTAGTGGAAGTACAGTTGTTTATGCATTGGTGGGCACTGGTGCGATCGTTGCTCTGGCTACTGGATTATATGTTCAAAAACGCAAATCATGGCAACCACCTGCTGGATCAGAGGCTGAACGACATCGACAAGCTGCTGCCGATTACGAGTTCTCAGTATTGCGTCGATCTGAAGAAGATGAAGTCGATGATGATGATATTACAAGCGACCGCCATGCATTGTTACCCGAGAATGACCCTAGTAGAAGGAATCGTTCATAGTACCTTGTTTACTTGTTTATAGAAAGAAAAAAAGCGTTCATGTGTTTCTATATTATACGTTTTGAAGCGGCGCTAAATGTTATGTGGCATTGTGCAGGAACGTGTGTGTAACATCCAGGAGCATTACAGTAACCCTTGGATCAAGGAGTCAGGGGATGGGGTTGGTGTTGTTGTTGTGTGCGTGATTGGGAAAAAAAAGTAGTGTGCTTCCCCCCTCACCCCTCCTATTTGCATATCTCAAAGGAGAGAGTTGACCAAGACTTTTCATCTCTTTTTTCTTTCCATTCCTTTATTTACATTCGCATATAGCTATGACAGCAGATATCATTGACGGTGAAGGCTATTCTGTTTCTTCTTCCAGTACACAGCATGTTCCTGAGCTTGTGGATAGTCGTAGTAGCAGCAGCGATATCAGCATAAAAAAGAAAAAACAACATCGACGACGCACCATTGAGATCGATGGCGACGCTGATTCCGATAAGGACCTCGTCATTTCGACCTTGACCGAATCGTTGCAAATGCACAAGGAGATCATGGAAGAGTTGCAGCGAGAAAAGGATGCCTTTGTTGCAGACTTGAAACGAGAACGTGAGGAGGAAAAACAAGCAAATCGTAAAGAGAAAGAAGATGCCCTTGAGTCAATGGAAGCTCAATTGCAACGTTATCGTCAACTTGAAGAAGCATATAGCCTTGTTGTGAATGAGCTTGAAGCCAAAAAGAACGAGTATCGAAGGATGGAAACCAGCTTTTATGAACATGTCAAGAGGTAGAAGACGATACACATTGCTTATCACTTGCATCATCACTGACAACTTTGAAACACTTACTAGCATTCGACCCACGGATGATGATTTATCGACGATCCAATACGAGATCAATCACTTGGCCAATCTCCTCAACAATCTCTGCATGAGTCTCAAGTCCAAAATGGATCGCACAGGTGGCACAACGTGTATTCTTGATCGATGGAGTAATCGAGAAGTTGATATACGACACCACTTTTTACAATCGGATGACGTCGAACGACTTGAACCTGGAGTGATTACCATGTTCACTGAAAAGATGATCAATGAGATATTGAGAGCCGAGATCTTTGATCAACCCATTCATGCTGGTGTATCCATCAATCATACCTTCAAAGAGATTTGCACTTGGATCGAGGAACGTAATACGGATTGGGCCAACCGTCTTCGACAGCAGGTGAGTGCGCTGGTAGTACGACATCCTGGAGCTGAAGAACAAGCACGTATGGAGCAATCCCTTGATACATTGGTGGATTCGATTCTTGATCATCTCACTCCCATCTATCCACGTATACGTGACACGGCAAGTCATCGCAAAAAGATTGAAAACATTGTCGCTCGTGCAGCAAGACTCAACCTTGCCATGAAAGGTCAAGACATCAACGTGTTTTGTGGATCCATTCAAGAAGAAAAAGATACCCGATTTGACAGCTCAATCATGAAACCTACGAGTCGAGGTGATCAAGATGGTCATGTTCTCTTTGTCATTTCCTTCCCCTTTATTGCTGTTGATCCCAAGGATCCCGATAATGGATTTGTCATCCCTGCCAAGGTCTTCTGTGTAGCTGATAATGTAGCTGGTGATGGTTAAGCTTGTTCTTTGAAATTACATAAACGCTCTCTTCTTTGATAAATAAAGTGAAGTGGTTGCCATGCTGAAGCTTGTAGCGATGTTGACGTCTTTCTCAATTGGGTGATTTGTCCATGGATGGGATAATCAATCACACCTATGATGAAGAGCCTTACCCATTCTGTAATTATGCATCACGCTAAGCATACATTTCATCTTTTCTCCCCGTTTATGATCACTGAAAATCACATGCTCATCTATGCACGTATAAACAAGATGAATGTTGTCACCCATTTTTACTCACATCACACATACTTTGATTGCTCACACCGTCAAAAACCGTTTTGGCAGCTAGTCGATTGAAGTTGACATCATTTGTTTTCATTCACAACGACTCATTGTGGTCATCGATGCCATAGTTTAGCTCTCACAATAATGGGATCACATTATAGTGGACTCTTCCAACCCTGCAAAATGCGCTGTGTTACACAAAGAAGTCCATCTGCATCATCGGTTCTATCAAGGTCTTCCTCATCTTCACTGAACAAAGACACTCTTCATATAGCATCACGCTTACAGCATAGGTAAAACATAAACGTGCCTGTATCTCTAAACTTTACAACGAAACGTGGGGTTTTGAATAGAGCAATGGGCTCGGCTTGGCCAACAGCACCTTGTGTGAAAGTTTCACGTTCAATGTCGCAAACAGCCCAAAAAATATTTTTTGGTCGTCGTCGTTGAAGAGGTCGACCCCTGGATCCAGTTTGGCTGGTGGCGACATTGCGAAATCTGGGATTGGCAAGCTTGATCGTGAAACTTTCGCACAAGGTGCTGTTGGCCAAGCCGAGCACATTGCTCTAATAAAAACCCCACGTTTCGTTGTAAAGTTTAGAGATACAGGCACCTTTATGTTTGTAAGCGTGATGCTATATGAGAAGTGGTCTTCGTTCATTGCCAAGTAGCTAGACCCTGGAGAGCCAAAGATGCAGAAGGACCTCTTTGGGTAACTCAGCTAAAAAGTCAGGACTTCAGGGACAATGCATGAAAGGTACGCAACCCTCACTTTTATGTCATACATTGGCAGCTAATAGCCACTTTGGTGCATTCCCAACTTTTGTGCATTCTATTGTAGGTGGACGATGCTGCTGCTCCAGACATTCATTTCCATGATTAAAGTAGGTTGATCCAAGTTGATTTGGTTGAGTTACGCTCACACAAGATTACATCGGTTGAGCTACATCGAGCGTGCTTTATGTCCAGAGTGATGTAATCTCTCTTTGACCGCAGCTCAGTCAAATCAGCTCGAATCAACCTACTTTAATCATGGAAATGAATGTCTGGAGCAGGGGCATCGTTCCCATGCAGTGGATCTCGCAACAATGATGATTGGATAAAAGTGGCCGTTAGCTAGCAATACATGCCTGTTCCTAGATGATCCATAAAGTAATTATACATTGACCCTTTCATTCATGCAAACGTAGCTGTGTTACACAACACGACCCTCTGCATCTTTTGCTCTGACAGGGTCTACCTACTTTACATTAAACAAAGACCACTCTTCATATAGCATCACGCTTACAAACGTAAAGGTGCCTGTATCTCCAAACTTTACAATCAAACGTGGGGTTTTTATTACAGCAATGGGCTCGGCTTGGCCAACAGCACCTTGTGTGAAAGTTTCGCGTTCAATGTCGCAAACAGCCCAAAAAATATTTTTTTGGTCGTCGTCGAAAGAGGTTGAGCCCCGGATCCAGTTTGGCTGGTGGCGACATTGCGAAATCTGGGATTGCCCACGATGAACTTCATACTTTGACACAAGATTCCTTTGACCCCGACAAGCACGTTGATCTACTAAAGAGCCCATGTTTGATTGTAAAGTTTGGAGATACAGGCACCTTTATGTTTGTAAGCGTGATGCTATATGAAAAGAGGTCATTGTTCATTGTAAAATAGATAGACCCAGATAGAGCCGAAGATGCAGAGGGGTGTGTTTGTGTAACCCAGCACATTATGCAGAATGGAAGGGCCAATGTATGATGTTTTTACTTGATTCAGTAACAATGCATGTATTGCCAGCTATCAGCCATTTCCTCTAAATCGGCGCTGTTGTCCATTCTATGACATGTGAATAATGCTCCTGCTCCAGATATTCATTTCCGTAATTCAATTTACCTTGATCCGAGCTGATTTGGTTAAGTTACGGTCAAAGAGAGAATACATCAACCCGTATACAGGATGCATTAGCAATCTCAACTGATGTACCCTCTCTTTGACCGTAACTCAGTCAAATCAGCACGGGTCAAGAAGGTTGAATGATGGAAGTGTTGGGCTGGAGCAGGAGCATCTTTCCATTGCGTTGGAATAAGCAACAGTTGGAAATGAGAGCAAGTGGCTATTAGCTGACAGCTTGGATTTAAATGGTGGGGTAGGCTGTTGATGAAGCGGTGTGCGTGATGCCGTCAACGTTAATCCAGGGCATCTTATTACAACGATAGACTCTTGTTGTAAATGTGGATAGCAAATGTTGCAGATTTCCGTAAAGGTGAACACCACATGGTTGTAATGTTGTTGCATAAACGTAGGTGTAAGCCTATAGTAAGATCATTTCTCCTTAGCTAAATACAGCTGAATACAACATTTACATGTAGCCGATGAGTAATCTTGGTTGGAGCGCCATCCCATTTACAGCATCTTGGTCATAAAATATACCTCTTTATCTATCCATGACATGGGCACATGAATACAATCAGTATCACCATCCAATTGTCATTGTAGCTGTGTAACGTGCCTCGTTGGCTTGCAACACCAGCAACAAGCAGTGTTATTTTTTCCTAATACACATTGCTCTTCAATGCTTGTTCTTGATAGATATGCATTCGTCCCATTGCAAGTAATACGTTCACTATCATGCATATGATCAAAGATGCTTTCCTTGTTACTTATTTCAGTTGTGGTCTTTAACACAGAAGATGACCCAGCCACGATGGTGTCAATGAGCGGGATTTGCATACTTGGTTACACAAACGAGCCTCCTCAATTCATATAGATGACAAGCCATGCTGCTTTCAAAATCAAAGGACACATGTTGAACCATATCTTGTAAGCAAAAATTTATTATAGTTCCCACGTAACGCCAAGATAGTTACACTACGGAGCCCCGACGCATTTATTTATCACACAGTTGAAAAAAAGATGTAAGCAGAAACACGGCGCTCTTCTTTTACTCCACCCATGAAACGCTCAAAGTTGCTATCGCACGGACAACACGCCATTCTCCTTAGTAGTGCGCTATTAGCAGGAGCTGCCTTTCGTATTTTCTCAAGGGGACCATTCACGCCATTATCATGTTCACTTTTTAACACGGGATGCTTGCCCGAACCACCGATACAAGTGTTACATGTCGACAACGATTATGCTCATGTGCTTGATTTATTCAAGGATAACATTGAACGTGGCGATGATATTGGTGCAGGTGTAGCAGCCTATGTCAATGGGCAGTTGGTAGTAGATGTGCGAGGTGGATGGCAGGATGTCGCCAAGGGAACGCCCTACACTGATAACACGCTGAACATGGTGTATTCATCAACCAAGATGCTGGTAAGCAAGCGGAGATGTTCCTCTCTTCTTTTGTTCACCACAACCCTCTCTATCACAGTCCGCCATCACCGTGGCTCACATTGTCGACAAGGGCGCTTTATCATATGACGAAAAGATTGCAACGTATTGGCCAGAATTCGCACAAGGCAACAAGGAGAATGTAACAGTTGGTGATTTGGTAAGAGGTCCATTGCGAGGAAGACAACGACGGCATGGGGTATTTGCTTACACTATGCTTTGTTTCTAGATGCAACACGTTGCAGGAGTACCGTTTCTCGATCGCCCCATTACGTCTGCTGAAATGGAAGACTCTGAGCGTTTCTCGAATATCCTTGCGTCTCAACGGCACATCTTTGATGGTGAAAGGAAACGAAGTTATCATGCTATTGTTGGAGGATGGTACATCAATGAGGTTCTCAAGCGTGCTGCCAATGAAACAGTGGACTCAGTGGCTGCCAAGTTCAACGACGCTTATGATATCGAATGGCGCCTTAAGCCTTATCAGCAAGAATACGATGATCGCATTGCCCACTTTTATACGCTACCTTGGTATCATCAACTCTACCATCACTTAGTTGGAGGGATGGAAACGGTCAAAACATTTTGGGAGGCATACACGGATGAATATCAGATCCTTGTCAATACGGGTGCACAAATTGGTCCCGACAGTGCTGGTCCTGATCGCATTACCAGTTTACGCTATCGTCGATTGGAAGGTCCCGCCTATTCAGGTTTCACCAATGCTCGCTCGGTAAGATTTTGGAGGGTACATTGCATTGAAAGCAATACTGATAGATATCTTTTCATAGGTTGCTAAACTTGCAGCCATGATGGCCAATGGAGGAAAAGCGATCGTACCAGGAGAACCGGATTTGCTTAGTGCTCAGACGTATGCATTGGCCAGCGAACCGATGGAAGCGGAATACGATATGTGTATTCGCATGCCTATTCGTTCTACGCGTGGTGGATTTGCGGTTTTCGATCACATGAAGATTGGTGGGCTTGAGTTTACAGGGTGGACAGGATATAGTGGAAGCCTCTTTTTATGGAACGAAGAGTACAAGGTTGGATTTGGCTATGTCCCAAATGCGGTGCATCTAGACATGCCTCCTGATCGAAGAAGTCTTCGCCTGTTGGAAGCCATTGCCAGCCAAGCCAAAGCGAGTAGGATATCCACGTGATGAATAAAGGAATATTATCTTATGCATTGATTCAAGTGTTGTGGTGGTATGGACCTGGTATATAGAATGGATGGGCGAATAGCTACAAGATGAATCATAGTGCCTTTTCATTTTCATGCACACGTGTAGTATTAGGTCGTTTTGAATAAAAAAATATAGTTTTATGATTTTGGAAATACGTATGATAAGATAATGATGAGCTACGTCTAGAGGTTATTCCTGCGACAGCATGTTGCATCGTTTGCATAGGCGCTCTTTGTTGATTGACGTGTGCTGGGAGGAATGTCAATGCCGGGATTACCAAGGAAAAAGTTGACAGGTTTGAGCATGATACCACAGGTCTCTATTGGCATGATGGGGAAGTCCTCGACACGTGGTATATGGGTGATGCCAAAGTTGAGCCAGCAAACAATATCGGTATCACGCACATTTTGAGTCTCCTTTGTCCATTGAGGCAGGCCCAAGTTCTCGCTTGGTTCGCTTTGATAGCAGTAAAAGCCTCCAGGGAAGCGTTGTTGGTCGTTATGAGGCGTTACCCACAACGTCTTGCTTGCAAACATGGCACGCTCATAAACAATGGATCCAGGCTTTGGCAAGAGAGGTGGTGTAGGATGAGCCATCATTTTAAATCCCACAGGCTGCTTGGCATATGGATGGATCTTGCTCTCGTTAATAATCTTCCATGTTCGATGACGCTCAATGCTTGCCATGGTCTTGGCCTCGTCAGTGGTATTAAACACCTTGGTCACAGGATAGAATGAATTGCCAACGCTATTGTGTGGATGACCCACAGGCAAGTCTGAAGCAACAACATCGACCTCGGCAACGGAGTTGTTTGGACCATCCACCATTGGATCAATGCGCATGCTGAATAAATGTTGATGATGTTGGGCATCCACTTGTGGTGCAACAATGGTTCCATAAGGCGCAGCATCCTATTATTTGGCGTAGCAGCATTAAAGTTAGATCATGTGGTCTTTGTCAACAATGATAAAAAGGGGTGTTTACCTCATCAGCTGCAAGTACTTGTGTATTCAACTCGCCCGTAGCCTTAACTTCATATTGAATCGTGCCATCTTGATAAAAGTAGTAGTACAGCCCATAGTCGTAGTTTGCAGCTAATGATATCCCCCATGAAAGTTAGGTCCAAATACCAATAATGACACCTTCCCACATTCACTTACCGGTGACAATATGTGAAATGACAAGCCGACGTGACCGAGCAGAGTGTGCTTTGCCAGTACGATAATCAGAATGCTTGAACAATAAACCAGTATCCTCTTCATGGATGCAAATGGCATTGGGAATATGCCAAGGGTCACCATTGAGGTCACTCAGCACGGCATCCAAATAACAAATCTTGCCAACACAATCACATCCAAGCTCAAGGGAGTTTGTAAGGTTGCCAAGGCCGTATTCACCAACGTCAAAAGCCATCTTGTGATTGTAAGGCTTGTATGGGTTTGCATAAGGAACCACCATCTCAGCAAGTGACATCCGGTAGATAATAGGACGCACAGTTCCATCCATATCACGGTAGCTCAAGTTATTGATCACCAAACCTTCCCGATAATTGAATGACAAATGCATGTCCCATTTTTGCCAATGCAGCTGATGGCCATCACGAATAGAAAAGCTGACTCCTTGGGGTTGTGTAATTTCGATGGGCTTGATGTCTTTGCGTAAACGATCCTCACCCAAGTGCTCCGGCAAAAAGTGATGGTTGGCCATGGGGATTACAGGTCGCTCAAAGCTGCTGTTACGGCGTTTGGATACCGCAATATCGATCACCTTTTTTGCATTGAGGTCTGCATGCATATGTTATCAGCCATCTGATTCCAATAGGGTCCTGAAAATCTTTAGCTCTTACCATAAAGAGGGTTGAAATCGAGAGGATGTGCATATTGGTTGTCATTGGGCGAGGTGCGTGCATATAGCAATGCTTGTACTAAACGTTTCCCCTTGATCTCGTGATAACCCACTCCCCAAGGGTCTGCATACACCATCGACATGTCGGTGATACCAAGCTGCCGGCATTGCTCTTTCACACGCTCATCCTTGAGGATTTCCCTTTCGGCCTCCAGCATCTCAAAAACGTTCACAGTGGGTTGTCTACCCTCAACCTTGTTCCAGCTTGTAATCTCATTCTTGTTCAAGTTCACAGTTATCTCGTGCACTAGGCCAGATGGACGATCAATCAACACAGCAAAGACCTCACGATCAATGGAAACAGGCTTGGGTTGAGATGATGACTTAATCCATCCAAGGTATAACATCATTTGCTGTTTGGCAGGCTCCTTGAGTGTCAAAGAGTTGAAAACATAGGTTGTATTATCTTGGCCACGTTTTTCTCGGATGATGGCAGCTGCACTACGTATCTCATCAGCTGAAAGGGGATCCAAAGGGTGAGGTTTAGTGGTAGAAGAAGAAGAAGACATGATCTTGAAAGTAGTAGTGATATGAGGGGCACAACTTCTCTTTTTCCTCTCTTTTATGTGTTTTTAGGGGATATGCGTGTGAATACTGTAAATTATGTGTGTATGCGTCCGTGCATGTGTGAGTGTCGAGTATGTGTAACAAGGGACGAAAATAGGGATAACCGGCACCACGGATCATATCTCTCCCTTTGACAAGATAAGCTGTTCTTCTTTTGCGATAAGGGTTAAGTATCTTTTCCGGCATCGTGGTAGCATACGTGCCTTCCGGATTTCACATTTATTTGCTGCATACGTTGGTATTTGTCCACAACCAATTTTAACCCTTTGAGCAATATGATAGAGCATGATACGAGCATTGTGGTGGCTGTGTCATTGCCCATTCTTGTGGATCGACGTGTGTGTGTGGAAATGCTTTGTGTAGTGTGTGAATGTGGGGGATCAAGTATCAGCCAATCACCATGCACGTCTACCTGATTTCCGATGCGAGTTATACAAGACGTTTGCGCGTGGCATGATAGCCATCAATGAACCTCTCAGCTTTTATCACACTATGGTTGTCCATCATTGCTTCATACTACATGCTGTGATCGCACACAAAGAATAGCCCAAACGTTTGGATCCATGACGAGGATGCTGTTTGTTCTTTGATGCGAAACATTAAAGTGCTCATTGTACTCTCCTCAAAGAGGACATGTTGATTTCATTGTTTGGAATGGTAGATCATCATTCGCATGCGTCAAGTTCGGCTAACTTTAACCGGATATGATGATAGAGGTCTTCTAGTCGGGTATGTCTCTTGCTAGCTTTCCGATTGGGGAGCCTAGTGTTTGTGATCCGCATTGACAACATGCTTTGTAAAGCATCATTGAAATGTACAACACACAAAAGATGCTAAAATGGATGAAGCCAGGACATTGGTACACTAGTGTGCAACCATCACTCATTTCCAATCCCACGTCTTTGCCTTGGAGCAATATGAATGTGGCCATTTGTTTATTACAGAGGCTCTGTGGATGAAGGTAACATTGATATTCAACATGGTTGGGCCATCACCAGGGGAAGGGTGTTATACCTAGAATGGTGGTACTGGTGGCAACGGTGGCAACGGTGGTAGCGGAGGGAACGGTGGAAGCAAAGATCCTCCAAACCATGGTGGAAAGCCAAACCATGGTGGAAACCCAATGATGTCGTTACGATCATGGCCGTTTGAAGGCTCGCTGAGATCTTGGTGGTACATGGGTGCAGCACTGGCTAGTCCAACAATGATGACACTAGTGACAAAAAGGATGATCTTCATATTGATTTGGGCAATACAACAACAATGGATCCCAAGTATGATCATTGGCATCCTTTTTGTATCTTTCATAAACGCAACTTGTTTATCGCTGATAAACGATAGTCACTTGTACGAGGAATTCTCAGAACAACTTTTGGTTGATAAATGGTTTATGTATGTAGTATCCAATCCACTGACATCATTTCATTTACGGGATGGGATGAATGAAGGGCATTGACTCTGATAATTGGCATGCTTCTCACACTATGTTCACATGTTTTCAAATGATTAATATCGATATCCATTTATTATGTTATAGCAAGCACAATAGTAGATACGCGGGGGAAGGCTACATTGTAAAATCGAATGGCACAAGCATGTGTGGAGCCAAAGTCGATTTACTGAGACTGCTAATTTTTATATGGCACAACAAGGATTATCCATTGACACTTCTTTGTCCCGCCGACAAACACAACAGCAATGAACTCGCTAGGTATTCAACGTTTCCAATCTTGTATCCACGCACGTCCGAATGCTGATAATCGCCATTAGCAACAGTCTTCCGAACAGCAATGCGACCACTTGCTGGATCGAGCCGTTTGACATCCATGCAGGCCATGAGGTACAACGAGCAACAATTCAACGCACTATCTATCACCATACCGCCATACTAAGTCAATCACGATACTACCTTCTATTCGTAGCTTTTCTACAGGAGCACGTCGTTTTGCAGAGCAACCACAAACTTCAAGACCTGATGTGGGTGCCTCTTCTCTATTCGACAATATCAAGGTGGAAGCGGATACTGCTGAGGAAACCACCCAAAAAGCTGTGCAAAAAGAAGTATGTTGTTATTTGCATCGTATGGCTGTATGTGGATGACTCATCCCATTGTTCATAGTACAAATGGTCATCTGCCAATATGAAAACAAGCCCTCGTAAGCTCAACATGCTTGCACGACAAATCCGTAACATGCCTGTGGATGAAGCTATCAAACAAATGGAATTCTCGCCCAAGCGTACTGCCAAAAAGATTATGCACAACTTGGCATTTGCTCGCAAGAACGCCAAGGATCAATTTGGAATGGAGAATTTGGTTGTTGGTAAGTTTGGAGAAAAGTGATGGGCACGTGCACACATTGGATACGTGCTAACCATCATGGTCACAATGGCTATAGCACAAGCGTGGGTTGGCAAGGGTCGTTACATTAAGCGTATTCGGCCACACGGTCGTGGTCAATTTGGTATCATGCATCACCCTGAAGCACACATCAAGTTTTTGCTCAAGGAGGCACCCAGCAATGATGTTGAAGACAAGGCTTCTCGAAGAAATATCCGTGGATGGAAGGAATCTCGAAAAGTGTGGACCCCCTTGAAAGAGGACAAGCCCATTTACAACCCAAAGGCCTTTTACAATTGGTAAACATATGTTACTTATAGACTCAACTTGTATAAATCACTCTTTTAAATTGCATTATCGGACCATGGATAAGGATGAGTTGGGAGATGGGGACACAATGAGTGTATATGATCTTTGTTCATGAGAACACATGGATGTTAATTGCTCCTTTGTGATATATTGACCCATTGGCAGTTGTACGTGAGATTCTTTCAAGCACTGTTACACGTGATCACCGATCCCTCTGTATTCTGATGTCAAGGGTTACATAACAAGGGGCACTGCAACCAACATGAAAGAAGTGGCTCGCTGTAGCCGACCATTTAAGGTTCGAATGTTATGATCTTCTTCATCTCTATGGTTACCTATGCATTGGGATCTACTTCACCTATTGGAGGATCGATCATTTTTGGTGGTGTACAATTGATTGCTTGAAACAATGAGCACAAGAAGCGAGGTTCCCATTTACTGGGTTATCGTTTGGGCCAAAATTAACCAGCTTTCTGATTCATCCGATTCAGAGTCATGATTCGGATTACGGCAATCTTTATTCGAATCATTTTATAGTATACAGCAGGCATCTAAGTAATCTCTTGCACTATGATTTATGCTTTCATGGGGCTCATTATGGTTATGAATGGGACGTTGTTTAGATCAGCCATTGACCTTACTTTACCATTGATGATCAAGAGGAAAAACACAAAAGTACACAGAGTTTTGTAACGAATGGGTGATAGAATCTAGTGCTACATCAGTGCATTGACCATCTTGCAGTTACACATACCATGATGCCATCATGTTGTGATAAAAAGATGCCAGCCAAAGGTATCCATCCACTCATGAATACAGGATGTATATCTTTATTTGTTCAACTACGTGTACAAAGCAAAGGTGAATGGTTCAATCCTTAAGGTGGGAAGGTAATACTGTGCACAACACTTGTAATGATGATATGACAAGAAAGGTGTTCTTTATTTGTACATGAATGGGGATCGTCATCGATAAACATGGTTATCAGGAGGTGTGTGTGTATGTGTGTGCACTTTTAAAATTGATCTTTGTGTGTGTTGGTATAGTAGCGGCGAAACAGAACGAGACACCACCCCTCCTCCCTTCTCCATACTTGCTCTTTTTTCTCCCATACACACGCCTGCCATGGATTCCGATTCATCCTACTCTGACTTGACGCATCGATACAGTCCGCCTACTCCAGTCTCGCAATCCACGGCCTTTCATTATCGTGGTCACCAGCAATCTACAAGAAATAATAACAACGCTTCCCATGGATCTCCATCTCACCATCTTCCTGGTGTCAGCGACCTTGCAAACATCAAGGCAGACTTAGAACGAGTCCTTACACGTGCTGAAACTCGATTGCGCCATTTACGTAAAGACTTTGGCCACTTGGACAAGAACGTCAAGGTGCGGGAGACTGGTGGTAAGAGAGAGAGCGTGTGTGTGGAGAGTGTGTGTTGTGTGTTGTATGCGTGGGTGGGTGGATGCATATACGAGGATATCAGTAACACCATCATGTTGAATATCGAATAGGTGGTAATGAAGGGAAAAAAGCAGCCGGCAGTGGTTCTGGTAAAAACGTCAGTGTCATGATGGAAAAGATGCGCATGAAACGGGAATCCAGTAAGTCTCTCTCTCTCTACACATTATCATTTTGTTGCACACATCTAACTTTGTATGATTTAGGTGAAGATGCATATTCACCAAGGCAAGGCCAAACCGATCGACAAGCGTAAGTCATTTACTTTGATCCACAAGGGAAGGGGAGGATGATTAATCACGTTTAACAGGGCATTGGAAGCTTTGAGGCAACGTCGACGTAGAGATAGCAGTACAGAGATCGATACAAAGCATGGCAAGTGGTTACTTGGATGGCGAGTTCGAGAGGATGGGAGCTAATTGGGTATTTGTAGCTCGTAGTGAATCGCCACATCACATTGTCAAGATCAAAAAGTTGGATGACGCGCCTTCGATAGTGACACGCAGTGTATCTCCACCAGCATCTTCTGGAAAGCACCATCTACCAAGACCACATGAGGTACATTTATCATTTGTTACTCTATCTTTGATATCCTAACATGTTGTTAGATGAGTCAACCCAAAAAGAAAAAGTCATCAAAGGCATCATCACGTGCAAATGGAGAAACACACGGCAAGCATCACAAGGCAAAAGCAGCACATCAGGAAGAGCTCGACTTTGTGCGTGTAAAGGCCAAGGATCAAGTGCCTGTAACGACATTTTGGGGTGCTATGGACTATTATTTCCGTCAACTTACTGAAGATGATCGCAAATTTCTATTGGAAAAGGCAAGTGGTGCGTTTGTGGACATCCATGTATATGTAGCTAACTGACGGGTTTACTTAGGGCGATGATGTGAAGCCATTTCTTATACCTCCGCTTGGACAGCATTATTTAGAGACATGGGCCAATGAGGAAGCCAACGTAGTCCCACCTACTACTTCTTCACAGACACGTGGACGATCCAATTCACCAGCACCCAGCAACAACAACCGCATTTCTTCAGATCCTGATATATCCATGACGGGCAATGGTGCCTCCTCTTCATCAGAAGCATTACCACCGCCACCACCAGAGCGAGCACGATATCTTAAACAAGGCGAGGCCATCACCGACGATTATTTATTGACCGATGATTTGAGCTGTGGAAGTTTGACGGAGCGATTATTGAGCAGTTTGGTATTGGAAGATTTGGTGGATGTGAGCGATATCAGAGCCATGGCCGGAAGTGAAGATGAGGATGAGGAGGATGATCCTATGGATACGGATTCAGTGTCTTCTTATTCGGGTGGGCGTACGATCACTGAACTTGCTCCTGATCCACCTGAGGATATCGTTGATTTCGAGGAACGACTCAAACGTGAGCTACGCTATGCTGGTCTTTTCACGGATGATGATGTAGGTGTCATGATGGATGGGTGTAGGTTGCCATGGCAACTAACATTTCATTATCTCGTAGATTGATTGGAACGCACGAGAAGATGATGAGATTTGTGCCGAACTACGAAAGCTGGGTCGTGAACTAGAGGAGCAATCAAAGGTCAATGAGCATAGGAAATCAAAGCTGCTTGAAGTCGTCGATCAACAACTACAATATGAGCAATATCGAAGTGTGCTGGACACCTACGACCAACAAGTAGAGCAATGCTATGCCAAACGATTCGTAAGTAGCAATACAAACACCTACATCAAACAAGCATGTATTGACTTTTTTCTTCTATAGCGAGTGCAAAAGTCCAAGAAACGTAAAGCGACTGCCCCAAGAGCTGTGTTGTCTGAAAATACAGTTAATGCCATGGAGAAACGACGCACGTGGAAAACTGAACTTGGTCCATTGTTTGAGGATAAGAATATGACCATGCCCACCAAATCAATATACAATGATGAGGATGATGATGAAGAAACAACACCTGCTACCGATACACCACAAGAAAAGCCATCCAACAACAATAACACCACCACGACCACCACCATCAAAAAAGAGGATCAATCTTAAGCACCTTTTTTATCGCCCTCCCTTATTGTCATCATCAAGCCCGTATTCCCTTTCAACACCATCCTTGTCCATCACTTTCTTATATGTAAATGTTTGTCTTTTCCTGTCGTCTGTTCCCTCCGTTGTAAATGTATCTTCCTATAATAATTTCTCATTTCCATGATCTTTATAAGTTTTAAGCATAGTTTTATTTGTTGTTGCAATGGGGGTGAGGTGATACAATTGGAAGAAAAAAGTACAATGATTGAAAGTTCTTTTGGCCGAGACCATACATCATAATAGATCACAAGATGGTTTGATGTAATATAGTATGGTGGCTGCAGCCGGTTCATTTGGAAATATAAAATGATGCATGTGGGCTTATATGTGCTATCGGGCCTGTAAACATACAAGGACAAGCGAGTAGAAGAAGAGGAACGAAAGTACTTTGAAATGCTCTTTTGTGTGTGATGATAACTATGATGATACTAATATAAGAGATGGAAGTGGGTATATATATATGTAAATGAGGGAAAGAAAGGAATAAATAAGTGGGCTTATAAAACTGTGGATTGTCGTTTCTTGTGAAATGAAAGCACCTTTTTGATTTTCTTGGAGAAACCACGTCGCTTGAGTGAGAGTCGTGAAGCTGCGCGTCTCAAGCTTCCACCATCTTCTCTTGAAGAAGAGATTGTGCTTTCCATGTTGGGTATAGGTGGTGGTGGTGGAATGCCTGATGATAAACAATCTTTGGATTTGGAATGCATAGCAGATGTTGGAGTTGGGGGCATGTTAGAAGATGAGCAAAAAGAGGTTGTCCCGTCAGCCGATGAGCTGTCATGCATCACAGGTGGCACAAAGCTACTTTGACGTCGTTCGCCTTCTTGTTGTTGTTGGGTATTATCGACAGACCGGCTGCTGTTATGGGTGATGGCACTGCTATTGCAGCTGCTATGATGGCTCGTTGAACGAGTAGATGGACGTTGTTGATAATGAGGATCTTTGGGTGGCACCATAGGTGCGGGTCGCGGAGGAGGAATGGGGATTTCGATGCTTCCAACCACGGAACAATGTGTTTCGGATACTGCATTTGATACTATAGAGGATGCATATTGCTTGGCTTCGGCGTCCTCTTGGTCATCTTATACATACGAATAAGCACAAGAGAAATGGCTAGATTGTTCTATCATTATTACATACCTTGTTCATCCGTATAGCGTACAGGAGAAGAGGGTGGTGGTGATGCTTTGGGTCGTTCCCAAACTTGTTGTAATTGGAGTGGAGATGATAAACGAAGCATGTAAATGAAGGATGGTTGAAAAGAAAAGAAAACAAGAGAAAGAAATGGGCCCGACTGAAAACGTTCCACTTTTAAAAGCAATCAAGGAAACAAGGGGAATGTGTGTGTGTGTGTTGTGTGTGTGTAAGTATGTGCATGCCCCAATCCGCATCAAGATGATGTATTTGGGATACACAAAAGTCGCCGCTTGTCTGGGTCATGCGTGTCATTTTGTTTACAGTTGCTGCATCATCATCAAGGCACATTTGCATTGGGGGTTGGTAAACTCTTGATCACCGCCGCAACACCTCCTGCTCCTGCTGCTGCATATGTATACAACCACCGCCCAGCCATCCTTTTTGAATAATGACCACCCCCGCTCACCAATGAAATACATTTCCATGACAATTGGTTTCGTGTAAATGAGATTGGAAACATGAATTATGTGCGTGTGTGTGTCATTCAGCCACATGTAAAATGGGTCATTGTTTACTTCTTTACTTCATCAACCTGACACAAGAGTACACGTGCATCTACCAATTGATTCTCTTCGACACGCATAGTTACGACGCCTTCATGACGACTGAGAAGCTTGACCTCGGTCTTCATCGATTCAATCGACAACAATGGATCGTTCTTTTTGACCACGGTGCCACTGGGAGCCAAGATTTTAAGAATACGGCATGGCATGGATGATGTATAAGGTGTCACTAAAGGGGGAGCTCACGTGTCAACTGAATTTGTTCCTTTGTATCATCATCCAAAAATCTTACCTCGATCATCTTCAGCTTGTGCATCAGATGTCTGCAAACGGTCAAACTTGGCTAGCTCGACAGGATAACCTTGAACAAAGTCATGCACAAAGTAGATCTTTTCATTGATGTCTTGAATGTGCTCTGCCACGTAAAAATAGCGTTGACTACCATCTTGATGATGATGATGATACAATTAGTGCTTCACATTCTTCCTCTTTCACCCCTTTGAGTTTCATCTTTTTAACCTACCGATGCTGCAACGCACCAACCCAGCACATCCTTGTACCCCCTCGGGACCGGGAACTGCAGTGCCATATTGTGCATCATACAACACAACTTGAAGACCAGGGCCTTCATTTTTTTCCTCGGATAGCTTGCATTGGAATTGATGCGACTTTTGTTGTTGTCCCTGATAATTGTATTGGATCTCTACTTGCTCTTGGTTGTTGACAGTGTATTTCTTGCTAGGCACTCGCCACTTGACATTGCGCCAGTTGGGTTGAATATTGCGCAAATGAACGCGTTGCGACTTTTGGACGATCCATTGGAATAATGTGGCGGCCACCACGCTACCTTGTACATCGGCCAATTGACGCTTGGGGAATAACTGCTCACGTTCCAATGGGATAAAGTTGGTATCAAAGGTGCCAGATTGGAAGCGTGCATTGTTCATGATACTCAATAGGAACTTTTGATTCGTAGTAACACCCAAAATCACCGTACGGGCCAAGGCTGCAGACATGCGGCGAACTGCTTCAGCACGTGTAGGAGCATGAACAATGATCTTGGCAATCATCGAATCATAGAACACGGTGATCTCGGATCCTGTGATGGAAAAAAAAGGGTCATTAGCTTGCTTGTTTGCATCATTCACAAAAGCCCATTTAGTACATACCATCCTCAACACCCGTATCAAAACGTACACCAGGAAGACCAGTAGCAGGACTCCATTTGCGAATGAGACCTGTACGAGGGCTAAACTCATTGTCTGGATCCTCGGCGCACAAACGCACTTCAATGGCATGGCCCTTGAATGGGATGTTCTCAAGAACACCAAGCTCCTTGAGGTTTACACCTTTAAAGAAAAAAGTCAAACATCCATCCATGTATGAATAAAAACCATCACTTACCCTGAGCAACCAATAATTGCAATTCAACAAGATCCAAGCCTGAGATACATTCAGTAATGGGATGTTCGACTTGCAAGCGCGTATTAAGCTCCAAGAAGTAAAACTTTTTGGTTTTCTCATCCTAGGGTGATGTATTAATGAAACGTCGATTCAAGTACAATCATTCTCTTTCCTCTTACCAAAATGAATTCGGCGGTACCAGCACCGAGGTAACCAAGTTTGCGACACAACTCAACAGCAGCACCGGTCATGGCCTTACGCAATTCAGGGTCCACGGCAGGTGATGGCGTTTCCTAGTTATGTATGTATGAGCTCCATTGTACACACATGTCTTTATGCGTTGTTGGTGTAACCTACTTCGACAACTTTTTGATGTCTACGCTGGACTGAGCAATCACGTTCATTGATGTGGTATACATTTCCATATTTGTCACCAAAAACTTGGATCTACGCAAAGATGCATTGTTTGTGAGACCCCGTGTGAACCCCATTATTAATATCCCATTTCCCTTTACCTCAACATGGCGAATACTTTCAAAGTATTTCTCAATCAATAGCTTATCCGATCCAAAAGAACGCAACGATTCACCCTTAGCTGCTTCAATCTCTTCACGTAACCTAGGTAAAATCGCTCATAAGTATGTATTCGAATGACTTCCTTTGTATCCTACTTACTTGCTGGTATCATAAACAGCACGCATACCACGACCACCACCACCAGCAGAAGCCTTGAGAAGAACAGGGAATTCTATAAAAGGATCATCATCAGCATTTATACATCACCTGCTGTAATTGCAATTGAATCCATACCAATGCGCTTAGCTTCTTGTTCGAGACGTTCAACACTTTGATCATCGCCATTGTATCCAGGGATAAGGGGGATAGTAGGTGCATGTGCTTTGATAAAGTTTTTGGCGGCACTCTGGATGATGATGATCACATGATCAATAAAGGAACAAAAAGAAGCTGATGAGAACTACTGTTTACCTTGTCACCAATGGCTCGAATGGAATCAGGCGTGGGACCAATAAAGTTGATGCCAGCTTCAAGCACCTTTTGAGCGAAATCAGCATTCTCGGACAAGAAACCATAGCCAGGATGAATGGAATCGGCACCCGAACGTTGTGTTAGTGCAATGATCTTGTCACCGTCGAGATAGGATTCTGCTGCAACGGATGGACCCAAATGGTAGGCTTCATCAGCAAGACGCACAAAGGGAGCATTCTCATCACTATTGGATTGGATTGGGTTGGGTTAATTCATTGTGTGGGTGGGTGGGGGATGTGCCCTGAAAAGAGAAACAATACCTGTCAGAATAGACAGCCACTGTAGCAATGCCCATGCGACGGCATGTGCGAATGACACGACATGCAATTTCACCACGATTGGCAATGAGGACCTTGTTGATGACTTGAGGAGCCATTAGAAGAGGACGAGAGGAAAGCGAGAAAGAAAAGTAACCCGTTGCCTGATGCGGTGGAAATGCGCTTATGGATCCGGCATGATTACCCCACACACCGACTTTTTAAGCTCAGTCCTTCACAAAAGCATGTGCGGTTTTAATCAACCCCATGTGCCAGCCAACGACAACGTCCACTGTATTATCGGTTTTCTTGTTCCCCCCCCCCCATCCCACTTGTCCATATGAAAACTAATCCATGCGTGAGACAAATACTGTTTCCACTTAGTTGGGGTGTTTCCTTTGTATCCATGCCAACAACATCCATGATCACCATGACCACCACCACCACAACCAACTACTACTCCCCTACTGTTATGATTACATAATTTTTATCCCACATCATATACTTTGGCATGTTCATGATGTCAAGGGCATTGATCAATGTCTACTTCCCACGGCATCATCATGCATGCATACATCCAATCAACCAATTTGAAAACAAGTCAACGGTGAATCATGTGGGTGATTTATATATCTAGGGTACGCGATAAAAAGGACAAATAAATACGAGGAGGGGGCTTAAAGGATAGTAGATGGCATACAACATGTATGATAATAGTGTGTCGGTCAATGGACAAGATGAAAATGAGGAAAAGAAAAACAATGCATGAAAGAGAACGTGCGTGCGTGCGTGTGTATAGGAGTATGGGGGTAATCTTAAAAAGAATGGCAGGGCATATCATGAAGTGGGGGAAATCTGAGAGATGAGGGAATAAAAAAGATGCGGTATTAGATCGGGCTTGAAGGGGGTGTCTCTTGTTGAGAAGAAGAAGGTGTTGTGGTGACCGATGACCAGAATCGACCATAAAAGCTGGCTCGTTTGTTTGCCTTGGAAGGATCGTAACTCCTTCGTTTCATTTGTTGTTGTGCTGCTGAACTTGTTGCCGTTGCTGTGGGTCGCTTAGCAACGCCAAATGTCTCCAATTCAGCTATATGTAATTTAGCATCCGCAAGGAGTTGTTCAAGTTCATGACATCGTTTCTCGGTGTGTGTGGAACATGTTGCTTCATTGGATGATAAAGAACGATTGGCCATCAAAGGTCGCTGTGATCGTTGTTGCTGTTGCTGCTGCTGTTCCTGAATCTTGTAAAGTGTCTTTTCATGTGCACGGACCGTCTTGTGATGATCGCTTTCCATTTGCTCCATCTTGTTCTTCATATTGACCATCTTTTCAATAAGACCTGTTTGAGCTTCTTTGGCCATTTGATTCTGATGTTTCAGCTCTTCGTTTTGTTGTTGTAATTCAAAGTTGGATTCTTTGGTCTTTGCAAGCTCTGAACGTAACGTCGCCACATCATCAGGTTGTTGTTCAAGACCCATCATCGTCATCTTGAGAGCATCTCTTTCCGCTTCCACATCCATCTTATCCATCTTGATTTGCACGAGCTCTTGTTTCACTTGTAAATGTTCATTCTGGATCTGTGATAGTGCCAAAAGCAGGTCTTCGATTTGTTGATGTAGCATAGCAACATCTTGCCCTGGTGGTGTTGTGGTGGTTGTTGATGTGGCAACGGTAGTTGCTGTTGTTGTGGTAGTGCAAGAGCTCTCATCGGTGGAGCTGGATGATGATGATGAAGCACGCTTTCGTAACCAGCTACTCGATTCACGTTTCTTTTTCTTGGATGTCGTAGCAGCAGTGTTGTTGTTGTTGTTATCTGATGATTGCTTTGACCAAAAGTTGAAACGAACAGCGAGGACTTGCTCCGTTTGCTTTTGCTCTTGTTCAACTTCTTTGAGATAGAGCTCAGCCAAATTGTCGATCTTTTCACGCGTGATCAATCCACTAAGCTCCATGGCGTCATTAATCATCATGCTGGCGTCATCACTGTATGCAAGGTGCAACTTGGAGGTGACAAGATCAAGGATATCCTCAAATTCAGTCATTTCCAATAGCTGATCTTGGGATCGTTTCAATAAAGCAATGGCTATTCGCATAATCGTTTCAGCTGCTCCTTCGGCAAAGATGATGTCGTAGATACGCATGACAAGCGAAATTGGAAATGCATAAGCGAAGAGTGTCAAGAACCATTGTGAGGCGTACATGGGTGCATGAACGGAATGGTTGGCAAGATGATCTGAAAGCTCGGGCAAGATTTGCGCCAGCAGACTGCTGAATTGATACAATCGTAGCTGTAATCCTTCCATGTTGAGCGTGAACATGGTTCGCATCTCGTATGTTTCCATCAATCGCACAAAGACACAAAATGCTTGTTGTTCAGGCATCTAAAAATGCAGAGTAAGCAGGTTGCTCATTTACTTTTTGAGATATGTGTACTTACATTCATCAATAAAGGACCCACGAGAAAAGCAAGACCTTGACAATAACCAACATGCGAATCATACAAGCTATAAGCCTTGAGGACGCGTTCGAGTGCTTGTTGACCATCACCTCCTTCTTGTTTGAACATTTCAACACTGGGAAAGGTGCGTGCAAGATCACGTTGAATGATACGTTCATAAGGTGAATGCTCGGCTACGAGTTGGCCATAAACGGTTTCGAGATGTAAGGACGCACTCTGAGACATTGCCTATTTGAATGATTTGCATAAGTCGGTGTTGGGATTTTCAAGGGGAATCAATATAGTACACATACTTGCCAAATGACACCTCGAAGCTTGGAAGGAATACCCGCTTTAAGTTTGGCCGAGAGTAAATGAGGTAACTTTGTAGCAACAGCACCAAAGTCATCAATCAAAGCTGTCCAAAACTCCCAATCGATATCCTCCTCAGAGCTGTTGTTGTCGGTAACCAGGTTCTGCATAGTCGACAAGTGCGCCTTGAGCTCATTAGACTGTATACACACCGACTTGGGATCCTCATCGAGCATAGCATTCTGTCGTTCAACTTGAGCAATAATAAACTCAATGGAACCCTAATCATGTCCATAAGTGGTCGTCGTCATTGGTGTCAATGCGTGTTTAGTCTTTTACCTGGGGTGGCAAGTTGGCATTCTCTTCTTCAAGGCGTGGTAACAATCGCACATCTGACACGGCTTTGTTGATGCTGCCATGACCAGCGTTGGAAGCTGTTCGACGTCGTTGGTGAAGCGTCATACTGGGAGCTCTAGTTGGAGTCGGTCCCATACCAAAGCTTGTTGTACGTAAACGACGATGGTGTTGAAAAGGAGTGCTTTTTGAGCTATTCAGGGCAGCAGAAGAAGATGTTGCTGTTGATGATGATGATGGATCAATATGATGCTGTTGTTGTTGTTGTTGTTGTTGTTGGGTTCCCACTGTTGCCTCCCGTTGCTGCCAGGCACCCGCTAATTTGGATGGTGATGCTGGTGGAGATAAGGCAAGATCATCATTGGGAGGCATCTTGATGATAATAAACAAGAAAGAGAGTTAAAGGAAATCCGCATGGATGAGCTAACTTTTTACACACACAAGATGTTGTAATTCCCAATATGGTGAAGGATCTTTCTTCTTGCGTAACAACAAGTATGCAACCCCAAATCTGTCACTATGTTGCCCGCCAACTTGCCTTTTACTCAGAATCAAAAGAAAAAAGAGACATGCTCCCCTTAAAAATCCTATCCTCGTGGATAAACAAGGAGAACAAGGAGGGTGAGTGAGAGTGAGCGGGTGTGTCTGATAGCTTGAGTCATGTTTTGTGTGTGTGGGGATGGAGCTTTAGGGTATACGTTTCAATGCGTTTTTTATCGAGTCAAATCATGATCCCTCTATGTATGCACCATACTACTACACTACCCCAATAATCGCGGAGATACTTTTGTTGTACAATTAGAATGTCTGTTCACGAGCTTGCACAATGCACAATCGTTCCACCGGTAGAGATAGAAATCCGTACGACATTTTCCAAAGATTACAAATCGTTTATGTGTGTAGCCAGTAAAGCATAATCAATATAATACAAGTCGATATAACACCAGCCATAATCAAAGTATCTCGCTTTCTCCGTGTATTGATACGACTAATCAGATTATTGATACCAGGTATACGACCTAGCAACCATCATTATCAGTGATCATCCATTCAACCTTGAAAACCCCTCCCCCCACCTTCTTTTTTCTTTCCCTCCCTCCATTTATGGATACACACCGATGACACCGCCGACCCGACTGTTAATGTTACGAAGCATTCTTCCTTGATGAGATATGTCTTGCCGTGTAGCATAGGCTTGCCTAAATCACACAATGTCAATCCTCTATCCTAACATCATCATTGATCATTGACCTCACTTACTCCAAAATCATATCGGTCATTCGATGCGAGCCTTCAATTCGATTGCGTTCGGATAAATAATAATCTGATCCACTTTCATTTGCTGTATTGAAGATCCTTCAAAGATTGGATGTTAGTGAAATGATCCATTATGGACTAAGATGATGTAAGAGATACCTGATTTCATCTTGTACTTGATTCATTAAATTGGCTCGATCTTGTGCTGCCTTGATATTTGACTATGTGATCCACACCGTTAACATTTACATGTATTCATGCCGACAATGGCATCCATACCTTGACACGTCGAAACTCCTTGTTGTAATCAAGCAAGATATCCTTGTGTCGTTCCAACATGTGTATCATGGATGGATTGGTGGGAGTTGCACTGGGTCGATCCAATACTTGGCCCATGGATGTAATGATGGATTGTAACTGTGCCCATGTGACATGTAAGAAATCCATGCAATCCTGTACGATCCTTTCCAGTTACGCACCTTTCTTAATAGCTCTTCGGTTTCTAGTTCTTGGCTCGGCTTTCCCATACTATTCATGGCGATCGAATCGGGACTTGTTGTATGCGAGGGTGGCGATGAAACAGATGCACCTAGTTTGGAGAGTGTTGCAAGCTTGAGCTCGATTTCGTTTTCGACTTGGCGAGCTTGTCGTCTCAGCTGATCCCAAGATAACGATGCATTGGACATGGACGTCGGTACTGAAAGATCCCCATCGTCGTCGTTGGTCGTTGAAGACACCATTACGGAAGGAGATGATGGCATAGAGATGGCGGTGCTGCTGCCAGTACGATGCATAGTAGTAGTGGTAGTGGTAGTGAAAGAAAAAGCGACGACTCCACTTGCCTCCTCCGCCTGACCAACCTTGCACACTTGAATTCCCGATATGGATGATGCCCATTGTTGACAAGGACACGTCTCGCTAATACCTCGTGATCTTCATGCAATAAAGAACCCCGTTGTTCGCTTCACACTTTTTTCATCCGTAAGCCCCTTGTTACAGTATGCAAGCAAAAGACCATTGTATGCTCACAATGAAATTGAAAAATGTCAAGCCAAAGGAGGATATCATAACATGACAAATAGGTTTATTGAGAAACAACAATTGGATAGTTTAACTAGTAAGCAACAGAAGCAATAAAGCGCACAATCTACTACCACGGGTAGACCACCGATTTATTTTGGCTTGTATTTTGCCTTCACTTCATTCTTGCACTTGTCATTACATGCTTTGACAGACTTTTCGCCTTGTGGTGCCATGCTGCACGAGAAGCCACAAGTCGCTAGCATATTGTTAAACCTGCTCTTGTCAATGGCTATCGGAGCATCTTGATTGGGAGGTGGTGCAGCGGTCACCAAAAGCGTGCAAATGACGAGAGCCAGGAAAACGGATAGCTTGAAGTTCATCTTGCGGGATAATGAAGGATAGCAGCGTTTGCTTTTTGGATCAGCCCTTTATAGTTGTTGAAATCAAGGAGGCGTTGTACTTTTGAATTCGTGGCAGTTTAAGAGCATTCGCCAAGTCCAAGAGGGGCGTTAAGAAATACCAAGTGATGCAGAACTAATGCATCCCATCCCCTATCGGCTGCATTTGGCGAAAATGATGCTTTCTACCTGAAATCACCAATTGATAGACATTCTTGCTCATTTGCTTAGAGCAGTGAATACCCATTTTATAATGAGGATTGTCCATTTATTTTGTCTTCGCGTGCAAAAAGGTGACTAGGCCTAGGCCTCAAAAAATGATGGTAAACTACTGCGATCTAAAAGGCGAGAGATATACTGTATCAGGCACACGATCCAAATCGATATGCAGGGGTGGGTTTGACGTGATTGCCCATATTTTAGAAAGTGTCGTTGTTGAGTTACTGCGGACATCAACTTGTTCAATACTATACACCATCCCTTTTTTCATGATGCGTCATATCAATGCGTGTGTATCGTTGTGCTTCCCTTGCTCGCATTGGCAGCTCTGGAAATCCCAAATCCAAAGGTATGCAACAAGCGAAACATCATGTCAACGCCATGCATGATTGATGAAATTGAAAAGTGGCAGCAAGGCGAAGGAGGCTATGTATGTATCAGACGCATTGCGCCCAATAGGTTTATTGAAAAACAGCAATTGCACAGTTTTGTATTAAGCAAAAAGGATAGCAATAAAGTGCATTATCTACTACCACTGGTAAACCTCCGATTTATTTTGGCGCGTATTTTGCCCTCACATCATTCTGGCACTTTTCAGTACAGGATTTGCGTTCGTTTACTGGTCCAGAACCGCACCCCATGGCACAAATGGCTAGGCCTTGTTCAAGCTTCTTGTCAACTGGTTTAGGATCGCCTTGATTGGGAGGTGGTGTAGCGAGCACCAAAAGTGTGCAAATGACGAGGGCCAGGAAAGCGGATAGCTTGAAGTTCATCTTGCTGGATAATGAAGGATAGTAGCAATTGCTTTCTGGATCAGCCCTTTATAGAGTTTGTTGAAATCAAGGAGTCGTTGTACTTTTGACTTTGCGCTAAGGGCTTTCGCCAAGTCCAAGAGGGGCGTTAAGAAATACCAAGCGATGCAGAACCAATGCATCCCATCCCCTATCGGCTGCATTTGGCGAAAATGATGCTTTCTACCTGAAATGACCAATTGATAGGCCTTTTTGCACCTTTTTCTAGAGCTATGGATATACATTTGTAATGAGAATGGTCGCATTTATTGTGTCGTCGCGTGCAAAAAAAAAAGTGCCTAAACCCCAAAGAGTGATGGCAAACTACTGCGACCTAAGAGGCGAGAGATGTGTATCAGGCACACGATCCAAATCGATATGCAGGGTGTGTTTGACGTGGTTGCCCATATCCTAAAAGTGCTGTTGTTGAGTTTACTGCTGACATCAACATGTCGGATACTATGCAGGTATCATCCTTTTCATGATGCATCAGAAGATCAATGCCTGTATAATGTTGTGCTTCACCTATTAGCATTGGCAGCTTTGAAAACCCCAAATCGAAGGTATGCAAGCGAAACACTATGTCAACAACAGCATGTATGCTCGACGAAATTGAAAAATGTCAGGTCGAAAGAGGATCAATCGCATTACTATGCCAAATAGGTTTATTGAGAAACACCAATTGGATGGTTTTACTAAGCAAAAGATGCAATAAAGCGCACCATCTACTACCACTGGCAGACCATCCATTATTGTTTTTGCTTGTTTCTTTCCAACTCCCTCTTCTGGCAGGTTTCAGCACATGATTTGCGTTTCTTCATCGGCTGGGAACCACACATATAGGTACAAAATGCTAGTATTTCTTCAGTATCTTCGCTACCAGCAGTAGATTTCTGAGCGTCTTGAGCGGGAGGTGGTGCAGCGGTCACCAAAAGTGTGCAAATGACGAGAGCCACGAAAACGGATAGCTTGAAGTTCATCTTGCTGGATAGTGAAGGATAGCAGCGTTTGCTTTTTGGATGAACCCTTTATAGATTTGTTGAAATCAAGGAGTCGTTATCCTTTTGCCTTTTCGCTAGTTTGAGGGGCCTTCGCAAACTCCAGGGTACCATAAAGAAATAGCAAGCGATGAGAACCAATGCATGCCAGCTGCTATTGGCTGCATTTGGCGAAAACGATGCTCTTCACCAGGAATAAAGATAACCAGCACCCCTTGCTCCCTTGTATTAAATGCAACACATGAGAGTGACGCAAGAGGATTGTGTTGCCATGGAGATGATAGTGCTATCCATGTGCACAAAGTGCTCATTGCACCTGCCAGACTACTGTAATCAAAGAAGCAATGTGATAGATATACAAAGGTATGCATGTTGAATCACAGCTCGTAGTACTATTCCAAGCAGGTTTATTGAGAAGCATCAATGATGCATTTTACTTGAAGGGAAAATAAGTAACAAAACATAATGTATTGGGTACATCAGTGATTTATCCTTGAGCTACACCAGTAGACGTCAGGCCTTTCATGCAATCATCAAAGCATTTCTGTCGCCTATCCTTGTTCGAAAAGCATCTGAAGACACATATAGGATTTTCGTTACCACGCGTAGCTTGGTTGTTTCCTTGACCTTGTTCAGTAGCGGGAGGTGATGTAGCTAGCACCATAAGTGTACAAACAATGAAGGCCACAAAAATGGATATCTTAAAGTTCATGCTGTTGTTCGGTAATAGTTGTAGGTAGCATATAGTGTTTGAGTCAGCCTCTTATAAAGTTATGGAGGCAAGGAGGTGCTGTAGCCTTATGACAATTCCAGGGTTGCATACATAGAATCGTCAAACGATGCAAGGACAACCATGGATGCTATCAGCTGCATGTGTGGAAATGGTGCATCTATGGGATAACGATGGATCAACACGCTTGCTCTTTGTACTAAACGTAACTACATGAGAGTAAATCAAGTGGACTTTGTTGTCATGGGAACGATAAGTTTAGTATCCATACGTATAAAGCACTCATAGCACATGCCAAACTACTTTAATCAAAGAGGTATGTAACGAGAGACGTACATGTATAAAAATATGCAGAATGGACCACAACTAGTGGTACTGTTCCAAGCAGGTTTATTGCATCAATGGTGCCTTTTACTTGAAGAAAAGAAAGTAAACTACCATGGGTACAGTGGTTTATCCTTGTACATTAGAAGCAGCCGGTCCTTTCATACAAGCTTCCATGCATTGATCAGGGTTTACGGATCCAAAATAGCATTTGAAGCCACAATTGACTCTTTGACGCTTAATCTCCTCATCAGAAGCTTGACCTTGTCCAGTAGCGGGAGATGGCGCAGCTAGCACCAAAAGTGCACCGACAACAAGAGCCACAAAAATGGATAGCTTGAAGTTCATGATGTTCACCAATGATTGTTAGTAACATACGATGTTTGCGTCAGCCTTTTATAACGCTGTAGAAGTGAAAGAGGTGTTGTAGCCTAACAAAAACTTCAGGGGTTGCGTAGGATCCTTAAATGATGCAAGAACAACTGTGGATGCTCTTGGCTGCATGTGGCGAAATGATGCTTCTCTTGGATAACGATGGATCAGCATTCATTGTGAGCAGCATATGCGCTGAGCGTGGGTGTCGTATAGTGAAAAAGAGATTGGCATGTGTGGGTTCGCGTGATAGGTAGGAAGGATGATGCCATGACCAAAGCGGCTTACAATCTATAAGCTTTGGATATTTCATCATGGGTATACTCGCTCTAATGGCTATACAAATCATGGTACTGCATAAAATGGGTCACTAACGAGCATCATCTGTATGCATTTATTGGAGAAAGAGATAGTACAGCACATAGTATCTACAGCCGCTCTTCCGCATGATGTACGTAAGGAGAGAGCCGCTCTTCCGCATCATATTTGTAAGGATGAAACAAGCCGAAATAAATACAATCGTCAACCCACACCTGAACATCCTTGAGGTGCAGGGCGTTCTCAACTTGTGTTTCAGATTTGGCTCTAAGCCAGTCAATAAGATCATCCAAAAGATCGCGTTGGGGACCTGCCGAGAGCGCTTCAGGACCAAGGTCAGACGTAGCACCATGAATGTACAAAAAAGAGAGCCATAAAAAGGGATACTCCCAAGTTCATATTGCTGGGTATGTAATGTGTGATTAATGTGTGTAGTAGAAACACTAGCAGTTTGAATCAACCTTTTAAAATTTGTGGGAGCCAAGATATCGTTCATGTAGCCTTATACCGACCTCAGGTGTTAGAGCTACATGCATCTGCGTATCGGTGTATGTAGTGGAAATGCATCTTCTCATCAGGATCAGTATTGTCGATACTTTCCACCTACAATGTATAAAGGCTGACATTTAAGATTGAACGCTAAGCAACACAAAGTAGGTAGGCAACATGGATGACCAGAGTAAGCAAATGTGATATATTGCAGTAAAAGAGGAGACTACTAGATATATACGTAGAAATCAGGAGAAGACGAGGCTTGGTGTTGAGGCAGTAAAGTTATTAAAAGGCTGTACAAAAAATGGGGGAGCAAAAAGGCAAATGGCATTAGAGGATTCCATATGCGGGTGTGTTCCTTTTTTTTTTTTCTTTTCCAGTGGATGCATGCTTTGGGTGCGGTTGTCGTAAAATGAGGTAAAAGGTTGGTGTGTGTGATAAGAAGGATGATGCCATGATAAAAATCGGGATGAATATAGCAAGGTATTATTACATAGAGAGTGAGGAGGATGCGGCATGAAAAATGAAAGAGTAGGAGATCGATCTCAGGTACCGGGTTGATGAACCTGTGAGACTTGTGGGTATGCGGTGGGCTGTTGTTGTTGTTGCATTAAAGCAGGTTGTGGTGGCATGGAAACATTAGCCGTTGCCATGTGCTGCTGTTGTTGTTGTTGTAGCATAGCCTGCTGCTGCTGATGGAAAAGTTGTTGTTGACGAAGCATCATTTGATGTTGCTGTTGTTGCTGACTCGTTGGGATATTGCCTTGTTGGAGTGGTAATGATTGGTTATAAGAAAGTGGTAACTGATTATGAGATTGCATTGGCGTATTCGTAGCTGATCCTGCTGTGTGTTGAGTTTTGACCACAGGTGATTTTGCAGCAGCAGCGGCTGTAGTAGCAAAGGCAGTCTCGTTCGTTGAATTGGGATTGGGATTGGCAGCAGCAGCGGCGGCAGCGGCGGCAGCTTTCTTTTCTGCAGCTGTTTTTTTGGTGCGAGTTGATTTTTGACGTGTCAACTTTGGCCGATCTTGTTTTGATTCTCTTTTGGGTACTTTGACCTTACCACCCGATCCAACGCCACTACCAGCAGTGGCACCATTACTCTTGTTGGCTCCTGCCATTTCTGGATTCTTCATATTCGCTTCATAGGCCAAAGCATTCAAACTCTCTAATAGGACAAGATGTATATCAGCCATACACTCTTTCCAATCATTGAATGCACATACCTCTAGGTCCAATATTAGTCACCATAGCATGAAAGATAACTTCATCCATTCGGCCCATCATTTCAGCCATCTAATGACATCCCATTAGTGGGGTCGACTTGATATTATCCTTGTATCATACCTTGAGCCAATCATACATCTTGCCAGGGACACCCCATTCATTGACAGGTGATTCCAATTGCATGTTTTTGGCAGCTGCTGCTTTGGCCTTGTTGGACTTTGGTGTGTTTGCCAGGATCTCAGCCATTCTGGTACGCTCCATGTATTCCTCATGCTGACTGCATTTGAATTCCATCCATTCAATCTTAAAGACACCATTATGCATACGTCGGAAACGAGTATTCAACGATCCTGTAGAGATCACCTACAACGCACACACTTGTTCAATGATAATCTCCCCTTGTTGTATTTCCCCAATCTTACCATATCTCCTTGTTGATAACGATGAATCAAACTTGCACGGGGACAATCGACACTGACACTCTCATCCGCCTTGAATGACTCATTCAACCTTTCCAAAGTCATCTGAATGGACGATACTTGACAAGTGTATTGCTGCAAAAAGAACCTCGCAATGGTAGGCCGATCCAATTCTGGTATATAAAAAAAAGACATGTGGAAGTTTGGTCGTTAGCCCATTCGGCAATATGGGCTGGGGTGCCTCACCATAAGTCTCGTGTGTATTCTTTTGAGTACTCCATAGGTCCATCTTGAGCTTACTGGGGGTAGCAAAGAAATCATCCACAAATTGATACCAAAAGCCGGGAGTCGTTGCCTAGCAATGCAAAAAGTGAGAAAATGTGTATGTTATCCAATGAATGGATCGCACAACAACCTCCCCCCCTCCCCGCATTCATCTCATTGACTCCCACCCCTTGCCCATCCCATCCTCCCCTAAGCATATACAAACACACACAAAAGTACACACACACAAAAAGCACATACCTGTTCGCCAGGACTAATCATATCAGCAAATTCCAATAATCGTAGCACCGCTTGTCCTGATGATTGGAGTCTAGAGGATACGCGTGTCAATTGCATGCAAATCTCCTTTCCTTATTCACGATGAACCAATGAAATCGCTACCTTTGTGGTTCCATAACAAATGCAGGTTTTTGTTGTTGTTGTTGATGATGATGTTGATGTTGCATGGATAATGATGATGATGGTTGTGGTGGTAATACACCTGGTTTTGTATTGGGTTGGCCATTGGGTAAAGCTGCTGGTTGAGGAGACATTTCTTGTTGAACGGCTGCCATACCAACGCCAGTGGATGGATGCTGCTGTTGTTGTTGTTGCTGTGTGGCTGGATGTGGCGGTTGTGGTTGTTGAGCAACTTGCAACTGATGAGCACCAGGAACTTGTTGAGGAGGAGGAGGAGGAACACCACCTGCACCTGATCGTGCGGCAGCAGCAGCTGCAGCTTGTTGTTGTTGATGGTACATCATCATACGTTGACGTTGGTGAAAGAACTGTTGAACCTGATACTGCGCATGACCTTGGAGTTGCTGCATGGGCACCTGTGGTTGCTGTGGTTGTTGCTGTTGGGTAGAAACGGGTTGAGCTTGTTGAACATGAGGAGTTTGTGGTAGTGGCGGCGGTGTCTGGTGATGTTGAGCCAGCTGTGCAGGCAATTGCTGTTGTGGAGTGGGAAGAGCACCTGTTGACATGGAATGTTCAAGAGAGATTGCGAAAGAAGCGGATCACACCAGAACAAAGAACGACGGATGCAAGAAAAGAGGTCCCAAAAAGACGTTGCTGCTGTTGCTGTAAAGTTTTTGGCTCACAAAGGCAGAAGAAAGAGGGAAGAGAAAAGTGCACCCTCTCTCTCTTTTCCCTCTCTCACTCACACGGAGTTTCCTCAACTGGAAGGCACTCAAACTATGGACTTACTAGTAGTACTATGTAGCCCATTCACACCCACCTTGTCTTTAATCCATTGCAATCACACGCCTTTATTTTCATGTATCCCCAACAAAGTCGTTCATATTAAATAAACTCAACATAGACACCTTGTTCTCTTCTCTTTTTCCCTGCAAAAGCAATAACGCTGACGCCATAATTTCCAAAGATGGTTGTAACGATGCTGCATGTACTACCGACAATAATCATGCGGGAAAAAATCCATCGTCATTTGCACACCTTGCTTTCTAATGGTCATGGTTTTACTAATACACATGTCATCGTTCACCCTTGGTACAATAAATAATGCATCTAGCTTGCAGCTGCAGGGTAAACAACATGCATGTTGAGCACAAACAACCTTGTCGGTGCTGCTGACGGATACATGTGAGCACCATCACGGATATCTTTACCCGATGTCAAATGAACCAATACGATGCTTTAGTGTATGTAATGAGGTATCGGCTTACAATGAAGTCTTTGTTCGAAAACAAAAGCCAGCTCACTTTTGACATTGACTGATCCATGTCACCTGAAGATATCATGTATAAGCCTAGTTATGAGAATTGTACATCACTATGGGTCCCTTTATATTGAAAAGCTTCTTGATGTGACCAATGGAATTAGCCTTTGGGTCTTTGCAGGGTCCTCATTCATCACACAAAGACTTTTCGAATTGCACGTTACACAAGAAAATGCTTATTTTGTTACATCCATGAATGAATCAAGTGATGCACTACACCCTGCAAGGATAACAACGTTACTTGTTAAGAGCAAAAAAGGGTAACGATTGATCAACAGCTATGGCTATATCTAATGACAATATGTGCAGTGTGTTTCGGGAGGAATGATAATGGTAGTAGGGCTTTTTTAAAGTATCAACACGATCCGTTAACCATTAGGGGATAAGAGGGGAATCTGCGGTGGGTTGTGTACAGGTATGTATAGAACAAAGAAAAAACAATTAGATTACATGTTGTAACGTTGAGAGAGAGCCTGCCGGTTGGAGGGTGACAAGGCATTCCATGTTCGCTGCCATTGTTCTTCCGTCAACAAGTTTCTGTAACCCGACAAGATGTCACTAAATGATTTGTGCAACCCTTGTGAGGGTCGTTGCCAACCAGCAATCACAGTGAGAAGGAGCACAAGTTGCTATAGGATGGCGTTAGATATATGAAAAACGACATGGTGGATAAATAATACATACATCAGCAATGCCTTGTGGGTTTGCTTTGATCACTTGGCATAATCCTTGGAATGCTGTATCCTTTTCTTCATTCTCACGAGGAAGCAAGAGCGATCGCTGCAACCAAGGTTTGATAAAAACGGGTAAATGACGTGCAAGGATGTCAGGACCTGCATAGCCTAAACGGCCTATGGTAATCATCGTATTCTCCATGATGGTTTCTTGAACGCCTTGGTTGGCCAGCAACGGAAGCAAGCGTTGGAGGAGTGGTTCAATAAAGGGCTTCATATCGGCACCCCATGCCATAGCCACCTCACCAGCTGCCCATATGGCATTGTTTGTCACAGAGGCAAGTGCAGGATCATCACTAACTTGTTCAACAAGCTCGGGGAGTACCGTTGGCAAGAAGTTACGGATACGTTCAAAACATGACATGGCAAGATCTCCAATCAATGCATAAGTTGCTTGAAGCACTTCTGTAACAGGATCCTACATAAAAAACAATAATGCAATGCATAAGAACCACGTGTGGGAAGGCACAACTTGTTTTTGGAATACTTACATGGATGCACACAGAAAGCAAAGATAACAACGGCGGATCGGAATTGGCAACAAGAGGATCCACAAGATGACCAAGCCCTTGGACAAGCCCTGATAAGAGATCCAATGCAACCACCATAAATTCCATATCAGGCGAGTCATATTGATCTGGTTGTTGATCCGCTAAAAATACTTGATGAAGCGTCGTGGCGACAAGTTTGACGCAACGCGTAAACACTGGCTCTGCATAGGGTGCAAAAACAGTCCCCAAAGCTGCTGTGACGGATGATAGGCACTATGAGAGAGATTAATAAATCATGTTTCTTATATGCATTGCTTTGCACACATATACCTCGAGCAATGGGAATAAATCCGTGTCGTGATCCGATAAGCTATTCCATTTTTCAATCAAAGGTGGCATCAAAAGCATGAGACATTGTGGCTGGTTTAATGCCGATCCCACTGACTCGGCAAGTGTCCCGAGAGCGTCGTACAAAATCAACAAGTTTTTGTGTTGGTATGTCCTGAAAGCAGTTGTCAAATTCACGAGAATGGGTTCGAGATAAGGTACAAGCTCAAAAGTCGCCTCTTCTTCCAATGTTGCAAACGCAGAGCATGCTGCTTCTTGTACACGTTTGTTCTTGTCGAGGATCCGTTGTAGTAGATTAAAGAGAACGGGTTCAAAGAATGCTCGGCGTCCTTCCGGAGTAGCTGCTTGTTCCACGCACCATGTAGAAAATCGTCCCAATGCCCAACATGTGATGGATCGGATGAGCGGCTATATAAAAACCATGTCAACCTTCTTTTTCGATCTCTTTCTTCTCTTTTCCCCCTATGCTTTTACCTTTGTATCTTCCAACCTTTCCAACAAGTATGGCATCATTTGAGGTAAATGAGGCGCGATATCAGCCATACCACCTTTTCAAAGCAATGGATGTGAGTCAACATGTTTTGATTTTTCCTAAGGATGACTTACCTTCAGCTGCAGCTCCTAATGCTAGGATACCACTTTCACGTTCTTTCCAATCCTCGCTGAAAAGGCTATGATTGAGAAGGGGCAACAGCACAGCTACAACGTGTCCTCTGTAGGTTGTCGAGAGCACATCCAATGCAGCAGCGCTACATTTGCGTAAAGTCCACTCCGAGTAGAATTCATCATCCTCCAAATCTTCATCTTCATCATCATCGTCGTCGTTATCATCATCTTCATCACCCATCTCATGCTGTTCAGGTGTTTGTTGTTGTTGTTGTTGTTCACGATCGGTGGTATCCCTGTGATGTAAACGCCTTCCTGAAGTACGTGGTCGAATATCTTGTTCATTGTCGGGGATGTGTGCATCATCTTCATCACCACCCAGCATGAATAGATCGGCTTCTGAATACACCATACGTCGTAGCAAGGCAGGTACAATGCGATCCAAGTAAGGAATGAGGCGTTCATGCATATCTTGAAGGCTGGCAAATTGTATCCAAAAATCACATGCTTCCAAAGCAACCTGTTCATTCTCATCTTGCATGCAATAGATCATGTAATCAATCACCGCTTGAATGGAGGGTGCCAATTTGTCAGGGCGTGCTTCGAGGACCAATACCAATGAACGACATACTTCTTGACGCACTTCAGAATGTTCATCCGTGGCACGAGCGAAAAGAGCAGCAAGGTAATCTTCCATGACGCACATGAGCGACTGTGAATGCAACATGATAAATTGGCTGGTGGCTGTGATGGCAAGAACGCGTAATTTGGGATCCGGATTATGAAAGAATTGAATGAACTTGGGGATCATTGTGTTGAGAGGGCGCACACCATCGATTTCTTGATCCAAACCAGGAGCTGCATCTTCACATATCTTTGCCAATGCATCAAACGCCATCTATAGGAAACAAAAAGTTATTAGTTAGTATCTCATATGCCAATAAAGATGTAAATACTTGCTTCAACTGAAACAACATCGGGGCTATCGAGTTTCTCCACCAGCAGCTGCAGAATATGGGGCCAATTGTGTACCTGGCCTTGTGTAATGATAGCTGTAATGACTGATCCCACCGTACGCCGTACATTGATATCAGGATCCGGATGCTCTAATGCTTCGGTGCAGCATTGTTTCACATGATCAAGGACAAGAGGTGGCATCTTTGTGAAGAATGATTTGATATTGTTCTTGAGCGTAAGCCCGGCGATGGCCCGTGTGTAGGATTCCTCTTGCGGCATTTTTGTCAGGATATACACTAGATACGAGTTGTATTCAGGAATCTCGTTGAATGAAGCTAGTCGCTATCTACTAATCAGTCTCTTCCTCTTCCATTCGAATGCAACGTGTTACCTGCTGTACAAGTGCCTGATCTCGAGACTCGGGTTGAATGGCATCGCGAAGAAGTATGAGAAGGTCGTTCAAACCCTGTTGCTGTGGTTGCCAATGGGCCATGAGGAGGAATGGAATACAAGGAGAAAAGAAAGAAAAGAAAAGAGTAGAATAAAATGGCTGTGCGTATGTGCGTATGTGTGTGTGTGTGGGTAGGATAATGATAATAAGTTGCTGGGTGGCAGTAAAGTGGTGGTGGTGGTGGTGGCTGGCAAGCTTGCTGGTTGTTGCCGATTCCCGGTTCCCGTGACAATTTCATAGGCACACTACTTATCCAGACATTCCCTAAACTTTAATGCACTCCTTTACAACCATCACCCTTAACACGTATACATGATATTCACACACGTATAGAAAAAGACATGTGCTTGTGATGACATTTTTCTGAATTGGTAACCATAACGACGTCATGTCCTGTCTCAGCTGATACATAGCAACCAACCATTCTTATTTTACTTTTGCATATCCTTGGGTTGTACAAGAGGAGGAGTAACTGTATTTACACAATTGTCAATCCAACAACTACTACATTCTATGTTTTATTCTTTTTTTTTTCATGCTTCAGCAATGTATTTGCCTGTACGCACTGATTGTTCGATCGATTGAATATTAGCCCATAGACCGCCATCAACGCGTTCTTGTTGTGATGATGTTGCCATGGTTACGTTGGATACAAGCCAATCCTTGCCTTCAAAGCGTATAGCGATAGGTTGGGGTCCACCTTGTTGCTTGGTAATAAACTTGGCTCGTAGCATGTGCTCCTCAAGATCTTGCCATTCACCCATAGGCCATACCATGCGTTCTTGTTCCACCATCCATTGACCTGCGGGGATACTTTGCACGTTTTGCACATCCCCGCTCACCGTCGTCATGAAGAATACGCCATGCACATCCTTCTCCAAAATGTTGTCACTCGTCTTGCGATGCTTTACGAGTAACCGCGTTTGCTCATCCTCGCATTTCCACATTGGCCGGGCCCAAATGGGCAATGCCTTCTCATCCACAGGTAACTGATACTTGATACATGTCACAGGACTATCACCCGCCAAATGGAACATGCTTGTATCCAATTGATAGACACCAGGTTCTCCTTCAACGCTTGTCAAATAGCTCGTATTGGGTGTCACTTGCTCCATAGCATCCAAACCATTGATGTGCAAATAAACGGGTTGTTGTACTTTTTCTGGCCCATGGTATACCACCTTGATTTCACCAATCACTGCTGCACGATCCAATTGGCCGCCTTTGAGTAATGCATGGATGGTCTCGTTCATACGCACTTGAACATCGGGTGGTGCAATAGAAGCAGCAGCAGCAGGAGCACTTGTTGTTGTATCATCAAAAGGTGATTGTGATTGAATGATAGGGCTGCTATTGTTGTTATCGGTCAAAGTGACAGGGCCACCATCTGCTAGTTGTACAGGTCCATCGGTCAATGTCACTGGCACTTTGGCTTCTTGCACTGGATCCAATAATCGAGTTGCACGATTTTCACGACGACCACGACGACGAGTAGATGTTGTTGTACTTTTTTCTTTGAGCATGGATGATACACGTGTCAATGCAACAGCTGATTGAGCTGCATCTTCCTCTTTGACCTCGGTTTTGATGTCCACCTTTAATCGTTGCTGTGCACTCAACATGCTAAAAGGGCCATGTGTAAGGTTGTGTCACTCATTCATTCATTCATGAGAAGGATCATGCTTACCTGCCACTATCGGATCCAAAATCGTCGTCGATCAAGGAAGTGTCACCAGGCCATGCAGCACGATCAGGAGGTGGGATAGTGTAACCTTCAGCATCGATTAGCACCTTGGGCTATTCCAAAAGTCAATATCATGTGGGTCATACAGCTGAGATTATACACATACAGGTTGATTACTTGCAAGACTGCCTGAGAAGCTAGGTGCCTTTTTGATGGATGCTGTTCCAAGTGAAGTAGGTGATGTAGGTGCAGGAGATACGCTTTCATCTTGATTGGGTGTGTGATGATCCTCTCTCTCAGAGCTGAAACCATTGGAGATGGAGCTACCAGTGTCAACCATACCAAAGCTGGAGCTGCTATGTTGATCATGATGTTGCATAACGGGTGGTGACAAGTCGGCATTAACGTATCCATTGTTGTCAGCGGCTCTCGTCTTGCGTCGAATCGACATTAAACCCGAAAAGACTATTTGAAAAAGAAAAAGGATGAGCCAAGGTACACATGGAATTACATATTCACCTCCTACTTACATTTCTTATCCTTTCCAGCTTTCTTTCCTGCACCTGATTTGCTCGCTGTGGATTTGGCACCGATCGATTTGCCGCCTGTAGATTTGGCACTTGTCGCCCCCGTTGATCGATGACTTTGTTCTGAAATACTTGGTACAGGGGTAGGCCCTCCTCCCAAAGAAGGATGTCCATTGTGGTCCTGGGGCACTGATAGAGATTCGCTAGGTGTTGCTGAATCAATGGATAACATGGATTGCTCTGAACGAGGGATCGTGGTCGACGACGACATTTTGTTGGTGGTGCAAAAAGAAAGGATTTCATCATCCACATTGAAATTGCTGGCTGCTGTCAAGACGTTGTTGGCAACTTCCACTCGCTTCAGCATCTGGTCGTTTTGCAATACTTCAAACTTTTGAATGGCTGTTCTCAAACTATCCCAACGACTGGCATCCACTGATTGATGTTTCTATTGAACATTTGAGGTTACTAAGTGTTGCCATTACTCCCACTCCATTCCATCATGCTTACTTGGATATAATCAGGACCATTTTGGATCCAATGAGCTTTCACTTCTTCAACTGCCTTCATCATTTCTTGGGTACGTGCGTCGGCATCATTGGATTTCTTGCCTTTGCTCTTATGCTATGAACAAAACACCCATCATAAATATCAACATGGTACATGCATCCCTTCCATTTTCCACCCTCTACCTTGTTTAATCTTGCCATACGTTCATCATAATCTCTTGCAACACGTTGCAGACTGCCATCCATCTAAAAAGAGTCATAAGTCTCATTGTCGAATACAAAATAAACCCATACATACAGTTTTGATTGTGTTGTACTCGTTATTGTTTTGAATAGAGGAGCGTAAGGATGCCTCAACGTCTTCGGTAATCTTCATGGACATGACAGCATGGATGGTATATACTTCAGTCAATTCGTTTTGGAGCATCTCCCATATAGGACGCATATTGCTATATCACAAAAGGTGGTGTTGTCAATATAACATCCTACGAGTGACCTTCCCTTTACATACCCCAATGCTGTTGGATCTGAGACAAAATGCTTTTTGGATATTTTGGCGAGCGTTTTTGCATAAAGGTCCTCAGCGTGAGCTCTAGACCATCATCGGCGTTAGTATGCATGATTCTTCTTTGGCTCATATGAACGCTTACCGTTCTTTGAAATACTCGGCCAGTTCTTCATTGAGTTTAAGTGCTTTTCGGAGACGTGTTTGGACTTGGTCTATGCCATCCTTGGGACGGTCGGTCTATAATAGTCGACTCGCTTTAATATCATTGGAAAGATACACGCATAAGGATGATCGAGATAGCATACGAGAAAAGCGTCAACATAGGCGTTGGAGATATCGGTGGCGTTTGTTTGGTCGGCGGTCATAACGAAGGGGTTGGGAGATAGTGAGATGAGAAGTAAAAAGGGGGGAAGGGAGGATGGAGTAGTAGAATGAGGATAGAGCTACGATTGTATGCGGATTGGTAGAATGTCGTCGAGAATGAGAGGAAGGAAGGAATGGCTTTGTTGAACAACAACGAAAGAGTCGAATGCGTCCAATGGAGTACGGGTGATAGTAGAAGAGAAAAGAGAAAAAAGAAAAAGGGAAAGGATGTACCTTGTACACAGGTCCAAGGCCTTGATAAAGATCGGAGTCAGGAGAGTCTAATTGCTTTTGACAATGGATGCTGCAAGTACCAGCCGCACCAAAATACATACATTCTTCATGGATGCATCAATGTCAAACCTTACAGGCACCATCAAGGATTACTGCACATGTGCATGTATCAATGAGAATACCATTGTCACCATGACATGGCTCCTTTAACATGCGTGAGAGGATGAATGCATAAAATGTCGCTTCTAGAGTGCATTGTGTAAGGGGTGTATATGATACACACGGGTCTTCGTTGCATTCATTCATGTTCTACTGAAGATACCATCCCCATTGGATAATAATAAATACGATTTTCATCATTAGAAAGGATGCATATATCACGTGTTGCATGCTGATACCTGCAAGGTGACACAAAATCTTAAACATTCATCTCAGTTTGATCGACACTTGTTCTATATCAAGCTGCCAACACCCGGTCGAGAATTTGTGATAATGTGTGGGTCCCATCTCCAAAACTTCTTACTATCAATACGCATCAACGTGTAATGCATAGCATACCTAAATAGGGATGCTGTATGCAAGCTTATCGAGAATCTGAGCTCTTCTCTTCCTGGTGCTGTTGCTGAAATAGCTGGGTGAATTTGATGCCGTGTGCAACGTTCATAACTTATGCGAATGGTACGGCCTTCCTATTAGAGCACAAAAATGGCCTTGGTCATCAACAACCTAATCGCAAAGTAATGGAAGGCGTCGTTTAGCCTCATCAAGGTACATTGGATACACAATTTCTACCAGTGACGATAAAGGTGCACATTCATTTTGAAGTCATTTCAGCGGAACATTCATTAACAAGATACATAAGAAGGTTTAAGGATGTACTACTACGACTATAGCCGATAAATGAAGTTGCGATTTTGACGATCTGTCAAGTCGAGATGAGCGTCAACAGCTTCGGCTGGTGGATTGATTAAACGATCACGATTCTCTCTTGCCATCCAAAAGCGCATGATAAGATAGCAGACAATAGCCACCCCATTGCCGATACAAAAGCCAATCATTGCTCCAACGTATCTAGGTGCCTGGTATTCGAGCATCACCATGGGGCCAATAAAGTTACCGAATCCATAAAACGTAACAAAGGCACCATTATAAAAGATCTTCTTCGAGTAACCTGAAACATTTGCACCAATTGTAGTGACAAGAAGGCTGTATCCACCTGTTAAAGCCCACGAGATATAGAATCCTGCTAGCTTGGCAGGTCCGGATTCCACAACAGCAAGGATAATACAACCTGCCAAACTCACTGTAGACATGAAAGCGCCTGTATAACAAATTTGACGTGTACGCCGTGCTACCAGAGTTGCAAAAACGACACCAAGGAAAGATGCAGTGCCTGCAGGTACCTTGAGCAAGATGGATTCTCCGGGCTATGTGATAATAACAAGTGTCAATTCACAATGCTAATTAGGAATGTTTTTGCGTACAGTGAAATCACCCAGCTCTTTGATAAATTGAGCACTGAAAACTTGAAGAGCGCCATTTTGTAAATTGAGTCCAAGGCCTGCTAGACAAATGCACCATAGTCGTATTTCCTTGCATGCCTCCCACATTTGATCCCATTTGATCTTTTGATGTCTGACGACTGCATTGTCTTGCGTACGTTCTTCGGTGATTGCTTTTTCTTGTTCCGTTAAGCGAAGCAACCATGATTTGGGATTGTCAACGAGGAAAAAGAAACACAAGATGCCGAGGAGCACCGTCATGCATCCGAAAATGATGTGGTTCCTGAAACACATGCCATTAAACTTCATTGATTCAACCTTAGGATGCACCTTCTTCTTACCATCGCCACATCATGATGCCACGTTGATGTCCCATTTGTGAAATGCCATAGGCAACAAGTCCGCCAAAAATGGATCCCCATCCGCTTGCCATGGTAACCAATCCATACATGGATGTTTGTTCCGATCGACGAAACAACGTATTGACAATCAAATACACGCTACATTAACCATGTTATTTGAATTCTATTGGACGTTCAATTTGCTTACAAACCATGGCATTGCAGTGCCTTCCAAAAGACCAAGTAAAAAGCGCACAGCCATCAATTGAGGAAACGTATTACAAAGAGCAGTGCCCAACATGACCTGAAAAATGCAATGCATGTCAATCTTCTAATACAGAATCTTCCATCACTTTTTCTTTACCAGCCCCCAAATAAATATGCATGCACCAAGGTATCGGCCAACAGGGAGCTTTTGAATGAGGATATTGTTGATAGGCTTTCATTGTTCTGTGAGCTTTAAAAAGAAAGTGTGGTCGTTTCCCCCCCCCCTACAGCCTTTTTACCTGGCACACCAAATGGCCAATGAAAAACATGGATCCTAGCCAACTGAATTGCGAGCCCGTGATCCCTGTTTCCTGATAAAGCCCAAGCACCGCTGAAACGCTCAAGGCAGCCTTATCCGCAAACTAGATGATGTATGCAAATCATATAAGCATAAAAGTATGTAACAACAAACACTAAAGCAATGTTGGCTACATACCTGTAGCATACAAACAAATGCAATGAATGGCATCAACGTAAAAGTGATTTTCCGAACAAGCTTCTTTTCCTCAGGGGATTTGACAAAGGGTTCTTGGATTTTATTACTGTTCTTTTCTGGATCCGAGAGTGATGTGGCACTTTCAGGATCATACTTGATGCTGTGCTCTGTATGCTCAGTTTCGATCTTTTCCTGCTGGTGCTGGTGCTGTTGCTCCTCACGAGTTGTAGCCATGATGGGTAGAACTCTATGTAAGGGAAGGGAGGATAAGAATGGGGGGTCCGTCAGCAAGAGGCATCATGAAACCTAGTACTTATAAGCAAGATGTCTCTCTCTACAAAGATGCTCCCGAACGTGACATGCGATTCTCACAACATTTAGTGCCTATTGGCGTTTGGTAAAACAGCGTCTGTTTTTTCTCATGCACATCTATTGCCGTATTGACGATAGTGTATGAAGCCGTAAGATACGTGGGAAACAATCTTAGTTGGTATGTACGTATGTAGATGCACTATGGAAACAAGGGAAACAATGCACACACAATGTTGATGGGTATGTATCTAGATGGCGATGCTGCTTCGTGCATCAAGCATGTCATCTATGTATGTAAATTCCCGGGTTTGTCAGATTTTCCCAGCGAGTACTACACCAGATTCACAGAGGCCATGTGCGTATGTCTATTTCAATAAACAGCATCATTGGATTGGATAGTCGCGATATTCGATTATGCATTTGATTCACACCCATCATCCATCCACCCATGCTCATATTAAATCACACGCACACACGTATCCAGATTACACAACCGCTGCTTCGATATCTTACTTTTTTATCTTTGGGATGATAGGAAACAGAGACTATAGGGGATGCTACATACGTATCTCGTACACTGGGATTGCATCATCATGCGTGTCGTACCATGCGTGTACTTCTTCGTTCACTTTCCTTTTTGGCATTGGCCTTGAGCTGGTTGTACAATGCTTCTTTTTGCATATGAGCCTTGGTGAGCTTATCCCGAGCACCTTGAAGGCGTGAAAGGTATTCATTGCTGAAATTGATGTTTTCCTACCCGAACGATATCATCAGCCTTTTCTGCACATGAATCCCAAAAAGATAACCTGCTTACCAATAATAATTCTCTTACAGAGCGCACCACCTCAATCGCTTCCGTGTCTGGACCAAAATCCTCAGCCGTCGTTTCCATCTCCTCTTCCTTGGCTTGCAATAAAGGTTGTTCACTTTCATTGTCCTTGGTCTTGTCTTGTTCGGATGATGATGCTGATGCTGTTGTTGCTGGTTGTTGTTGTTGAGAAGTTTTGCGTCTCTTTCGTTGTTCTGGTGTTCGTTCAAGGACCAAATCAAGGTATTGTGGATCATCACGGTGTAAAATAGCAGAGAGACGTGACAAAATCTTGCTAAAGTTCTTTTCACTTTCAATGAATTCCATAGCTGTGCTGGCTAATCCTTCAATCTGCGGGGATTTGATAATGCGTTTTAAAGCGGGACGTCGTACAATGTCTGTTGGGATCTCGATAGGACTCAAGATATCTACGCAACCAAACCATCCCCATGAGTGAAAAAAAGTCATACGCACGCACACATGCACACATTCTCATTACCTTCAATGTTGATTTGTCGATAGGGATCATCCTCAGCTCCATCAGAAATATCATCATCCAAGTTCCTCCTTCGGCGCTTGACTACAGTACGCTTCTTGTTGCCTTGGATATACTAATAGCATTTCCCTTGAGCCTGCCATCATCATAGCTATTATCCCTTCATCCTTTTCTTACCTCTTCTTGACGAGCAAGTGTTCGTGGAGCTCGCAACTTGTTGCCACCAAATTGTGCATCGGACGGAGCCCAGCTATTCAGTAAACACACACATTGCAAAGGTTAAGGATTGTAAACAACACAACACAAAGCTGCCGATTGATAAAAAGCGCTTATACACGAATGAATAGACGATAAAAAGGATATGTTTGTAACCGCGATTGTGAGCGACCAAGCCAACCTTGTCAGTTTCCATCTCTGACTCATTCTTTGGTTGAAGCCATTTGGCTGGTGCTGGAGCGCCCGATGCGTTGTTGGACTGACTGTTCTCAGCTACTGGAATGGGTGCATTGGAACCGTTTGTAGTTGAAGTTGTTGTTGTGCTGGTTGCTGTGTAAGGGTCGGCAGGTCCCATGGCGATAATACAAGTGGAGAGGAAAAAAAGAAAAGGAAACTGTGGACATGCATTTGCGGAGCGTCAACATTCAAAAGGTTGCGGATCAAAGGCAGCAGTGCATTGCCAACCGATCATATAAGCCTTCCAGGGCAACACTCCCCCTTGTTGTACACATCCTACCACACGTATGTATTCTAGAGTATAGTAAAAAATGGGGATTTAGTTTAATAAAGAGTCGACAATGATGATGACAATGATAATGGAATGACATTTTCGTGATAGGCCATAGTCAAGGCCATTTTGATAAGAACATTAGGTAGGGGGTGCCTCAATGTATGCAAAATCAAAGACGGATGCTCTTTGTGCGTAGGTAATAAAGGAAGGCTTTATAATACAATGAATGAATGAAAGACTAATCATGGTGAATTTGCATTATGTACAGCAGTCGATGTTGCCAAACGGATAGCATCATCTTGAGCCCCACCAACAAGAGCACCTGGATCCGAATTATATGATACGTGAGGTATGATGTCGGCTTTGTGACACAGCGCGATGATCATTTTCGCTCTCCTTTACATCGATTGCATACACAAGTATGTGCTCCATGGCCGCCGTTCGGCTACAGCAGCAGGTGTCAGATACTTCAAAATAAAGTCATGTCGCGTTCGAAATCAATGAAAAGCTCACAACTAACAGGTGAATGAAAACAAAGATGATTTCATAATACAAGGTTGTTATTGCGTGATGACAATGCGGTTAATTTGCTCGATAATGGTCTACGGTAAAGAAAGGATAATGGAATACTATTGACTACACATCTCTCATGTTTGTACGTAAGTTTTATAGTATTCAACAGCAGATTGAAATGATGACTCATTATTAACATGCATAGCAATCGGATATCATGTCAAATAGTCTTGGTTCATAAACAAATGTCAAAAGGCAAGAAGCAGCTGTTGTGTAGCATAAGGCCGGAATGGAATCGATCCGAGGCACCCGTTTCAGGCGTTTTTTGACGAAAAGGGTAAGCGGGGGAAGAAACAAAAAGACATCATCGGGTGCTTTGGGAGAAACGCACACACACGCACACATTCACATTTCACACCTCTTTTTCTTTTTCTTTATCCTCCTTTATTATCTTTGTACACTACTATGCTTAAATCCTTTGTTGGGTTTACGCTACTTGCCGTGGCAACGGTGAGTGCAAAGATACTCGAACCACATGACGTTGTTTCTCTGCCAAGACCCGGTGGTGTCCTTGCTTCTCCCAACGGCCGCATGGCTGTGTACGGCGAATCAGTCTACCATGCTGACAATGACAAGGTAAAATAGCGACATTGCTTGCTACATTAGCGTGTATATTCATGGCTGGCAACAATAGACAACGCGTAGTCTTTATCTGTTGGACCTTGAAAGCACTTCAGTTTCAGCGTTGACCGCACCTTCTTTTGACGAAGCTCAAAGCGACCCCTTCTTTTTGGATGATGAACACGTTGCTTTTATTCAACACAATGCTGACGAACCCGTGGACCAACTCTATGCTATCAACATTAAGGATGGAGAACAAAAGCCTTACAAGCTTACCAATTTTCCGATCGAGTTTGGCAATATCAAGTAAGCAGGAAGGAGGAATATCGTTCACCCATCGATGGCTGGCTTTGAATACTAAAAACAATTGCATAGATACAATGCTGCTAAGCGTCTTCTTGCCTTTACTGCCATGGTCTACGATGACGCTTCTACCTTGGATGGCACCAAAGAACGTGATCAACAACTCAAGGAAACCAAAAAGGATTCGGGTATTGCCTATGATCAGCTGATGGTTAGGTAGGTTGCTGTTATTCTTTGCTATTTAGTTCATGTACTTATCGAATTTGATAGACATTGGGATAAGTTTGTGCCTGAAAAGAAGAGCAACATCTTTGTCGTCGGCTTGGATCTTGAAGATGGCCAATTCAAACTTGCTGAAGAGCCTCGCAATTTGTTGGCTGGTTCTGGATTGGTAAGTGGATATGGCTTTAAAGAAGCAACAAGGATCACTTATCCGCTATATAGGAATGTCCTCAATTTGGTCTAGGCGATAGCTCGGAATACGACATTTCACCCGATGGTATAGTATATATATCTTATGCGTGTGAGAAAAGTAAATTTGATTGGCTTACATTACTACAAAATAATAGGTGAAGAAGTTGCATTCCTTTCCAAGATCCAAGGTCCTAGCAATGCTTGGGAATCATCAAAGCATCTCTATGTGGTATCCACATCCGGCAAAGTCAAGCCATTTGTCATCAATAGTGATATCCCTGCTGCTACCTCGGGACCAAAGTACTCACCTTCAGGATTGCTCGGTTATCTTCAAATGTACGAACCTCAATATGAATCGGACCGTAATCGCATCACCCTCTACGACCGTCACTCGGGTACTCGCACCTTCATTGCCGAACAATGGGATCGCAGCCCTTCAGAGCTCGTCTTTTCAGCCGATTCGACTCATGTCTTTGTTGTGGCCTCTGAATATGGTCGTGAAAAGATCTTTTCGATTGATCTTATCACTCATGTTGTCGAGCCCCTCACCGAAAAGCATTCAGCCTCAGGCCTCTCTTTGATCAACAACCACACGCTTTTGTTCACCCTCAACTCGATGCAATTCCCCAACGTCGTCCATTCATTGGATGTTAGCACTGGCAAGTTGCAACGCTACGGTCCTGCTCCTTCGCTTGGAGATGCCTTGGGTGGTATTGATATGGCTAAGCCTGAGGAATTTGAATTCACGGGTGCATTGGGTGATCGTGTTCATGGATGGATGATCAAGCCTGTTGATTTTGATCCTGCTAAAAAGTATCCTGTTGCATTCTTGATCCATGGTGGTCCTCAAGGTGCTTGGGAAGATAATTGGTAAGGATTGTGATTCACTTTCTATGGCAATGGCTCATGATGGAAATAGGTCAACTCGCTGGAATCCTCAAGTCTTTGCTGGTGCCGGCTATGTGGCCATCCTTATCAATCCCCACGGCTCTACTGGTATGATAAGAAAAAGAAATGCCATACATGGATGAACCCTCTCTCACACACTTTTTATATAGGCTATGGTCAAGAGTTCACCGATTCGATCCAACATCATTGGGGATCTCATCCTTACCGTGATCTTGAGAAGGGTCTTGATTACATTCTTGAAACCTATGAGTTTTTGGATGCTGATCGCGTCGTTGGTTTGGGTGCATCGTATGGTGGATACATGATCAACTGGCTCAATGGCCATAGCGACCGCTTCAAGGCATTTGTGAACCACGATGGCATGTTCAGCACCGTGCAAGCATACTACACCACCGAGGAACTTTACTTTGTCGAACATGACGTAGGTTATAGAATGATCAACAACATTGCATAGCGACTTATACATTTTGAACTTTTATAGTTTGGCGGTGTTCCTTATCATCCTTTGTCACGTATCATTTATGAACGCTGGTCGCCATCCAACTTTGTCCAATATTGGAAGACACCAACTCTTGTCATTCATGGTATAACAATACGAACGTGATCTTACCAATGTACTGATTGGTTTTATGTTACATAGGTGCACGTGATTATCGTCTCGTGGATGGTGAAGGTCTTGCTACATTCACAGCTCTCCAACGACAAGGCGTTCCTTCACGTTTGTTGTACTTCCCTGACGAAAACCATTGGACTTTGAAGCCAGCCAACTCGGTAAGTTCATTCATGTGCTTATTTCCAAGACATGCAGCTAATCTAATATGGGTTATTCACTATACTAGCTTCGATGGCATAAGGAAGGTATGTTTGTATGCTTTATTTGCTTGTTTTTATAATACAGATCTAACGCTTGTTTAATTTACTAGTGCTTGATTGGATCAATTATTGGACTCAAAATGAGGCCAAGGGAGAAGATCGTCAACAAATGGATTGCATGCACCAAGAGGAGGTGGAGGATGATCAACCTCGAATGATTATCCAACATGCTCTTGATCAAATGATTTAAGTAGCATAGCATAGTTAGTTAGTGTGTATAGCTGTATGTAATGCATCGTGAACATAAGGAACAAATGTAACTGCACAATGACCTGCTTGTGAAACACTGAATCATGCACGAATTGCTGCCAAGCGCCGAAACAGACTTGTTTGTGCCACCATCCACCCACCAAAGGAAAAAAGAAAAAAGTCGCGTTGTGTTCCCACTCATTACTCGTTGCTCCCTTTCTCTCTTTCTCTCTCTTGCTTTGTTGCAAGATAAGCCCAACTATGAGCGAGCAACAGAAAAATACAGGCCCCGCATCTTTTTCTCATCTCTTCCCCGTTCCTCCTGCTACTCCCACCACTGAAGAGAAACCACCCACAACAACACAACAACAGCAACCAGCAGCAGTCGAACATACCAATACGCTTAGCAGCAATGCAGGTGTCGATTATGTCATTGTCTTTCGATTTCCAACCGACAAGCGTGATGCCACCATTGAGACTCGTGTACGAGACAGCATGATTGCCTTGACCGCTAAATTGACACGAGCCAACCTCTGCTACCAAGTCAAGCCCGGACGCACTCATGGAACGTTGTTGGTGCTTGTAGGCTGTCCTACTTCCACTTTGGAGCAAGAACTTGAACGTGAAAGGTATAAAGGATAGGGGTGTGTGTGTGTGATGGGTTGTATCCTAAACTTGTGTGTATCTAGGATACGGGATTTCCTTCTTGGTATCCGTGTCAAAGGCTTGGATGATGAAGATGCCGGCTTAGGTGATACAACAGGATTGACAGATGCCGAACGCCTTCGAGTCGTCTATGAAATCTTGACAGGACCAGAATCGGATGGCGGTGCTAATGTTTCCCCCAATTTGGATCCATACGTGGAAAGTATTATGGCATTACATGATGATCGATTTGATAAGGTAAAAAGAAAAGATGGGTGGTTATGGAGCTTATCGTGTACTAAGGTATCTTTTATCAAAGGAATGGATACACAGCTGGTCACGTAAATGGCTCATTGATAAGGACGACTTGACAAAGATTCGCAATCATTTTGGAGAAAAGGTGAATATCATTATCATCATCATTCAAACACAAGGCGTTGTCTAATCCATGTATTATGGGATCATTAGGTGGCCTATTATTTTGCATTCCTTCAATACTACTTTTTATGGCTTATTGCTCCTGCATCCGTGGGCGGATTGATGGTCATGTTTGGTGGCAGATCTCTCAGCATCACGTATTCACTTGGCATGTTGATATGGTCGGTGACCTTTATTGAAATGTGGAAGAGGAAAGAGCACGAATTGGCCGTGGAATGGAATGTGCGCAACTGCTCCAAGCACGAGAGAAAGCGGGTTGAATTCAAGGGCGATCGAACGGTCAAGGATCAAGTGACAGGAGAAGAGGTGCCCTATTGTCCTCCATGGAAGATCTTTACCCGACGTGCAATGTCCATCCCTGGTGTAGCTATTGGTGCTGCTGCTTTGAGTGTCATTGTTGCCTGTGTCTTTGTCCTTCAACTCTTTTTGCATGAATACTACAATGGACCCTTCCGGCAAATATTGGCAAGTGGATGGATTGATCCTTTTTCAGCAGCATACGCTAACCGAAATTTACCTTTAGCACTATGCACCCACCATTGGTTACGTCTTGCTGATTCCAACAATGACCAACATTTACAGCGCTTGGATGCGTATACTCAACAACTATGAAATGCACAAGACCGAGACGTCATGGGAGTATCATTACACACAAAAGATCTTTGTTGCCAACTTTTTGGTTGCCTATTTATCTCTGGTAATGTATGGGTTGAGGAACTACTTGGTGAATCACGGCTTACAAGTGGATTAGTTTTTCATTGCATGGATCTATATCCCATTTGGCGATCACGTGTTACCCTACTTGACAGAGTTGAATGTCAGCCATAGCCATCAAAAGGTCGACTTTCAACGACTACGTGGACAATTGGTGTATTTCGTTGTCACAGGCCAACTTATAGGCTTTGCTACTGAGATGATCCTCCCATACGCTATGAAGCTGGTGATGCCTAAGGTCGAAAAGGTGCTACACAAGGATGAAGATCAAGATGCCACCACCACTGATCTCTCTGATGATGCCGCATCATCCAAATTCATGCAAAAAGTTTACAAGGAAGTTGATTTGCCGGATTACAACATCTACACGGACTATGTTGAGATGGTTATCCAGGTAAGACAATGGCTCGTTATTATTGCCGTCATGTCATGTTGACCACGTGTGTATGTATAGTTTGGATATGTGAGCATGTTTTCATCCGTGTGGCCATTGACCTCTTTATGCTGTCTAATCAACAATTGGGTGGAGCTACGAGGTGATGCCCTCAAGATTTGCAAGTATACACGGTAAGGATGTAACGCATGATTAGATACCCCCAGTCACTTACGCTTGCCCATAGTCGACCTATCCCATTGCGTGCTGAAGGTGTGGGTCCTTGGATTGGTAACATGGTAAGATGAAAGAAGGAAGGTCATGGATGGATGAGATTTAACAAATCACTGTACATAGGAAACGTTGACTTGGCTCTCCTCGGTCACCATGTCGTCATTTGCTTATCTTTTCCACCCAACGACCAACATCCACTCGAGCTACACGCCTATCTTTACAATCTTGGCTATTTTGTTATCTGAGCATTTATACGTGGCATTGAGATTGGTGATCCGATCGAGTGTACAGGCCTTGCCAAGCTGGTCCGATATTGTGGTGCGAAAAGAGGAATTCAATTTGAAAAAGATTTGGCTCAACAAGCTGATGGCTACAGGCAAAGCAAAACGTGCAGCAACCATCGATCCTTCACCTTCAGGATCCTCTGGACGTAGTCGTGATTTACGTGTCGAAAGCCCTGATCCACGTACCAAATCTTTGTGGTCCATCGATAGCACTCCCGAAGCAACCGCTTTACAGCTCATTCAAAATGCATTCAAAACTGAATAAAAAGGATAATGATTGCACAAAGAACAATGATCTCTTATGTGGTGATAGCCATCATAACTGAGAATCTATACACATGGGATGCAGCTTATTAAAGAATGACTAGCGGCTTGGTTTGCTCATCACATCTATCCATTCACTTTCGCAAAATGTACGCCCAAAGTAAAGAACTTCCTATGTCGATGTATCTCCTATTCGAGTAAATCATTGTACTCCTCAACCTCGTACCCAGCCTATCTCTTGTGGGTGATGTTGGATGAAAGGGTTACTTGATCAATGCATTATTGAGTTGGCCAATCGTTCTAGTTTCTATAGTAAGAGAACCCCTCCTTCTTCCTAAATTGGACCTCGTCGTATGTAGACATTTGATGTATTGTATTATCGAAAGATTTATTCAGGGTTGTAAAAGTATATTCGCTTCATGTGCTGTGATAAAGGAAAAGAAAGGGCCTGATTGATTCATTGTGTCTTGAACAAAGGCTGCATCCAAAATGTGTTCGAATCTTGTCAAAAACGTCATAACATACGTTCCTTTTGTATGGTCTAGGTCATGTAAGGTACAGTAGTCATTGTATGAAAATACGGGTGGAAATTTTAACCAAGAGCGCAATCACATAGCATATGACAAAGGGCTTAAATTTATTGCTGTATAACAACATACATACATAGCATTTAGTATTCGTGCATAACAATAGGCCAATTGCTCTTCTTCAACGTGTTGCAGTATGAATTGTAAGGTGAATTTATTATGATGTGTTCTATATCAGTGTGACCAACAAGCCCGGCACGATTTGCTTCTATCATGGTGTTCTCTTTTATTTGAGTACTTGTACATCTATTTACGAGCACGTTCACCGGATCCGAAAAACTTGCGAAGTACACCACGATACTCGAATGGCAACATGGGTGGTTCTCGTACACTGAATGCCTTGTAGGGATCAACTTGGCTAGGTAACCATATCCTGAATTTGGCCTCGTCGAATAATCCAGTAACAGCTGCCCATCCCATACTTGCAAATGCCAAGTCCATAGATGCACGTGATTTGTGGAATCCTTGTACCTTGAGCAATTTCGGTATTGGTTGTAGAGTATTGAGCTGCAATAGTTTGGGATCGAGTAAGGACAAGGAGGCTTGTTCTGAAGAATCTTTGGCTGCTTGCAACTTTTCATCCAGCTTGGCAGTCTTTGTGATGTGTGGGTTGAGATGTGTGAAGAGCGTCAACAATACTGGATCGGTAGATTCAAGCAGGTCAATGCGAATGAAAGGCTTAAGCACCAATGATTTGCCTGTTTCAAAATTACACATTAATATCAATGGATCCATCCTCACTCACTCCTTCTCAATAAACTACCTACCTGGAAGCAATCGAAACGTGAGAGGCTTGAGCTCATGTTGTCGTAAAAACTTCTTTTGATCCGCAAACGGCATCAAATGTATCAGCTGCTGGTCATTGATTATGCCAGGTGTATCGACAAGGAAACGATCGCGTTGAAAGCCGTGTGGAGAGTTGTCATTATTGCTGCTCATCCCAAGTGCATGAAGAGGTATACGAATGGTGCCCATTGTGGTGCCTGGTGCAGGTGAACTAGTGATACGATATTGACGTTTGTCGCTTCCAGTGCGTTGTTGCGAAACGATTTGATTGACCAAGGCTGATTTGCCGACATTGGTTGCACCCACAAGATATACATCATCCGTAGGCATACGCTCCTCGTCAATACGTCGTAATAAACCTTGAATACCCCATCCTTTTGTAGCACTGACCAACTGCACGTGTTGAATTTGAGATGTGCTGATCCCCTGTTGTTTGGCATGTTGCACAATCCAATCTCGTAAACGTTGCTCATGACGGCGGACGCTACCTGGCAACAAATCGAACTTGTTGGCTGCCACAATGAATCGCGCACTTGGATTCGTCGGTAGTTGTGCCAAAGAGAAAGGTAAATCCGTCACATCCACCACCACCACGATCAATGGATTACGCTTTGTCTTGAGGAACTCAAGAGAACTATACTGTTTGCTGGCACGTAAAAATTGGGCCGAGGTATTGCTGTTGCCACGATGCTCCAACTGATAACATCGCTCACAAATGATACGTCGTGTCGCCTTTTTGTCATCCATATCATCCACCTTTTCAACAACTTCATCATTCAATGCGTCACTCTCTTCAGCTGATGGTTCTTCTTGTTGTAGTAAAAGCGCACGCGTCTCGGGATCCAAGTTCTCAATAGCAGCGTGATACTGTTGCTCGTCCAATGTCTTGTTGCTCCTTTTCTTTTCCTTGACAGGTTTCTTCTCACGTTCAACGTAAAAGCCAGGCTTGGAAGAGTCGCTCGATTGGAATGGTGCACCACACCCAGGACAATGGAGTGAAGCAGCCGTGCTTGTCAACCGTTTGACAGTGACAGGTGTGGCCCAGGTCGATCGTATTGCTGTTGTTGACCAATGTGGAGTTGGAAGTCGCATGGCCAAGGTGCTGAAGTATGTAACGGATCGTGGGACGAGTGTTTGCCGTGATCGTGAGCTGATCAACCGACGACATGGGATCAGTGCTCTTGTTCCTTTCATGTTGTGCGCAAGAAGAGGAGTGAAGGAAAATCAAATTGGGCAAGGGCAATTTTATTTGACTTGGCGCAAGGAAATGATAAGTGGCACATAGGGATTGCTTATTCTGTTGAGAGAAAAGATATAGGTTGGGACTAATCCTTGCACCGGGGATGCATATACAGAGTCTCTTGAATCGGATGAGTGATGAGTTTTCCATGTAATCGCTGTTCAAGTAGCCTTGAATCGACTTTCGGCTTTCAAGTAATACCACCTGCCAGCAAACACCTAGGAGCAAAATTCGCCAAAAAGCCTATTCGGCATGCAAGATCGAAACAAAGCTCTTGTTGAAACACGTACACACCATAATTTGTGCTTAATCATTGGAAAATTTGCATACTCATGGATAAATAAATGAAGAATTTATAAGACTTGATTGCGTTTGATGCTTACCATACGATTGGAGACCGTATAGCTTGATCTTTTGGTAAAGCGTGTGATCCCCTTGGCTTTTCAGCTGTTGCCGTACGTTCTTTAATAGCAGCTTTGTTAGCTTGATCTTGTTTCCGCAAAGTGCTTGTTGTCTTTGGTATTGGGCGGTCCAGATACCTCAAGCAATGCCATCATCAAGCCGTATTCCTTCAAAGAGTTCATCTGCCACTGAGCCTTTAATCCCCCTTTAACGCGAGTTGTTCTTCGGCCTTCAGAACGTCGTACCCATGGTCACCCCTACCAGCATTGGCTTGTCAGCAACATGGCATGAATCCAATCTTAGCTCTACCAACTGACCATTCCTAATCAATAAAAGCAACGTCTTTGATCGATTGAACGGGTGTTGGCAAAACGAATTTCGCTCTGTTTGATGTATTAAGGGCGAGGACCCATCTTGAGACGCTGCTATGTATAACACCCCCATGCGGGCTGTGGTAGAATAGGCCACCTAATCCACCTTTGTATATCCTGCTCGGAAGGTAGCTAATCAAAGATGATTGTGAGTACGTGCTTCATCACGCACGATGGTTAGGTTTTTACCTTACACAAATCGCCAAATATCATAATGACAACCATGACAATAAAAGCGGGTAACTTCAACTTGAGCTTTGAAGGTGCCAGTAATCAAAGAGCGATATGATGGAAGAAAGAGATGTGTGGGAGTAAAGTAATGGGGGACAACATCTTCTATGTGAAGAGGTGGGCGTGGGTATTTCTGTAATCACAAAGAGTGATAAATGTTTGTTTGTAATGGTGAGGCGCCTTCACAAAGATCCTTGATGTGATTGATTGTCCATGCATAAATCAGGTTCTGTGATATGTAGACAAGGTGGCATTATCCCAATTTATCAGGAGCACAATGCTTTCATTCCGTTGGCTAGGATACAGTACCGTATACGAACAAGATTAAAAGCTCTAGCATACAAAGCTCAACAGCATTAAAAGAGGCAACCAAAAAGTGAATACAAAAAGGCTGGGAGGTTGGGTTCATTGCTGTAATTTTTGCAAAGATCTTTGAAGGTGTAACGAATGGGGTCGTCAATCATCATCTCTATTTAATACATCATCCAGTAGCAGCTTCTCTACAACATAAAAGCACCTTGGAACACTTTTTCCAACTATCAAAACGTGTCTACTTAGGGTCTTGGCTCCTGGCACTCAAATTTGTCTACAATGTTTGTGCATTAGTAAACCAGCAGTGTTTAAATCTCATGCCAAAAAACCTACATCCCCATCTCTCGCCGGCATTGGCTTTGGGATCGTGTGTAACCCCTATATACTTGTAGCATTCAGGTTCCACGCATTCTTCATCAGTTCTACCCTCGCAGGGTTTTTTCGTGTTTCCACCCGCTTGTCCACCTGTTTGTCCATCCACTTGTCCTCCGGATTGACCTCCTCCTTGGGTAGTAGCAGCGCTAGCTGCAGAAGCGATAGCACAAATGACAGCAATGGTAAGAAATTTCATGGTGATAATGCAATAGAGAATTTGGTAGCATCGCCCTTTGCTCCTTTTATAAGCGCATCGCACCAGGATAATAGGTTATCTATAAGGAGTCCTTGCAGCAATGCGATACATACATGCATACATTTTCTACAAGGAAAGATATGGCGTCATGCGAGACGCGAATCTATCATTGAAATACTTATGGACACGAAAACATCATCATGCTGGTTTTCAATCACTTTAAAGTAGTATAAGAAGGTCGTTAGCAAGATACATCGCATTGGCAACCTTTTAAGTGAAAATCTATACGTCTGGTATGCGATCATGTATGCCACAGCTGCATACTCTGAGGCTCTTTGGGATGACACAATGCAGCTTTAGAGCGGAGTGGCTGTTCAGGTGAAACTTTTTAACATTGCCTAGCAACCCAAAGTTGAAGGTCTTCAAATAAGAAAGACGTTTGTTTTTAAGGTGACGCTATCTTGACCACTACCAACCTCAGCACGTGCCCATAAAAAGTGGCTGTTGACAATCATTTAGCCAACGTGGCACCGGGAAAACAAAAAGCTATATTCATGCTGAGGATGTATGTTATCGCCGACACTAATGCATATGGTGCCCCTGTCTCTCCGAATCTCAATAGTTTACCCCATCCATTTGGCACTTTTGCCGGTAGCACATGAACCCTGTATCAATAAACCTACTACCGGGACAGTCTCCACAGAAAACAAAGGAGAGCTGTTGGAATCGCAAATGGGAAAAAATGGTGGTACGTGCATTAGAAAGTGCTTGAAGATCTTTCTACAAGTGCATGATGGGAATAAAGCGCTTGCCATATTGGGAAAGAAAGATTGGATTTTCTCACATTTGTAAGTTAATTGATACAGGTGCTTGGATCATGGTTACTTGCACCTTTGCCTTTGATGCGAAAGATGAAAAGTGATCAATGAAGGTGGTATACAATAGGCCATGATACGAGAGATCCTTTTGCAAGTAGTACATGGTGAAAAGGGAGTACCGCCATGTGCATACAAACAAAGGAGTCAAAAGCATGACGAAAGAGCTTGCTACTACTACTACTTCAGGTTAAAGATTTTCCCCCAACGATTCCTGGTCATTACGTAGTGTGGCCAAAAGGTGTCAACCATGACCTAGCTGGTCTATAATAGGGATGTGTTACATGTAAACGCGCACTATGGTTTATATTAAATGTCAATAAGTAGCTCAACACCTCGAAATATAGCGACGTGGTTAGCTGATCGTCACATCATGATGGGGTGAAGCGAGGGAGGGATGCTTATGTGAGCACCAATAACCCAGATCAGGGTACATACTTTTCGGTGAGCTGCTCAAGTTGAGCTTGATGTGCTAGTCCGAGAATTCAACCTTTCGGAAAAATGCTCGGAAGGCAAAGCATGAGGTATATAAACAGATCAAGTCCTTCCCCACTGGATTTATGGCATAGACTTGTTTAAAAATGTCCGTTGCTAGCACTTTGTCAAGTAATGTCGGCTCCGATGATACCAGCACTTCTCCGCGTTGCCATGCCAAAAAGAAACCTGGTCGTAAACCCAACCCAGCATCACCCGCTTTACGCAAAGCACAAAATCGTGCTGCACAACGCGCATTTCGAGAACGTAAAGAACGACATATTATGGAACTTGAGGGCGAAAGCAAACAGTTACGAGAACAACGAGACGAGCTGCTTATAGAAAACAAAGCATTACGAAGCAGCGTTGGTGTGCTTGGTCAAGAAGGATCGTATCTCAAGGGGCTGGTCCTCAGCTTGCAACTTGTTTGTCTGTTACACAATCTTGCTATCCCAGACCATGCACCCCACTTGAACACGCGCGATTTACTCGTTTATGCACAAAATCAACACACAACAACATCAACGACCGATGGGGTGCTTTCATCGTATACAGAGATGTGCAAGCAAAATGTACCACCATCCATCAAATACGCTCGCATCAACAAGAACAAACCAACGCATCAAATAACAAAAGCACCCATCTTGGTATCCAAAGATGAGATACGTACAGTCGCTGGGCGCGATGCTTCTATCATTTCTTTATCTTCACAAATACAACAGCAGCACGTGTCTTTACCCTCAACCCCAAAGGACCATGTGCCCGAACCCAATAAGCAATCCATTGCTGCTCATGATGATGATACCCAGCCCATCGATTCATCGATCCAACATCATCCAAAATCCAAAAACGACAAAAAGCAAGAGGGCGTAGATACACCCATATTCAACGCTGACCCTATCATGCTCACGCGTGATCCAGTGCCATCATTCAACCTTGCCAATTTTCAAACCACACGTTTGCACAGGCTGCTCCAATCGGCATGTAGCAAAATGGCATTCTCAAATAATGGCACCTTTTTGATCGAGCCCACTGTATTGCAGGTAAATGAAAAGTATAAAGATGAATGTACGTATCATTGAAGTATACTCATATTACGTTTACGTGTTCTTTAGTGTAGCGTTGCACATGATCCACGGATCGACTTGATCCCCGTTGCTGGCATACGTGATCGCATGATCCTGTTTTTCGACTTTTTCGATCTTGATGAATGCTTGAAATGTCTCTTGGATGGCGTGGAATTTGTGGATGGTGGTGATCCAACCCATGTCGGGAGTTGGCGTTGGCCAGCCGAGTTTTATGAAAAGTACTGGTATCTATCACATGACTATAGCAACCCTGTGATTCGAGAACGATGGCCCTATCAACAACAACAACAACAACAACCAAGCTTAGTCGATCTATTGTTATCACCTTCTAATTGTTCGGCGAATGATGTACTTTCCATGCTATTGCTTGATGATCATCAACAACACCAGCATTCTCCATCACCGCCACCATCATTATCCTCCGACGCACAATCCTCGGTCGATTCAAGACATTCTTTAATATCCACGGATGATGAATTACTCTCAATGCTATCACCAGGAAATGAAAGTATGTACATGATGTTGCATGAAAAGGTCTTTATTGGATCTACTAACATGAGCTTTATAATTAGCGGAGGACATGTCACTCGACATTGATGATTTGCTTGTCACAGAAGAAGAGTAGTTGAGCATTGTATTATAAGATTTTCCTGTTTGTGATGATGTATAAAATGTATATGTATATATGAAGTTCTTCCAAATGACGATTAATGTATGTGTGAGTGAATGAGTGAATGAGTGTATAAGGTAAGCGGTGTGGGACACCGATCATCCTGGCATTGGAAACAAGCGTTACACATTCATCGGTGGCTGTTGCATGGCTCGAGACACATAACACACACATGCGGACTGCAAGTTGTACTTTTTTTTTCTTCTTTCATTCCATTTTTCCACCCAAGTTCCACCTCTTTCCAGAGTCGTTTATGCTATTCGAATATCCAACAAAGTGAATCAACGTCATTGGCTCTCTTCCATATAACAACTGCTGATTCATCCCGGCATTCGGCTCTCATAAACAACAACCCTGATCGCTCTTCAACATGGCGCTTCATTCCAGTACTACAGCGTTCCGTTCGATTTCTACTGCCTTTGGTGGTATTATTCATCGAACCACCCGAATTTCTTCTCGCAACCCCATTGAGATGGTGGTCGTTACCCTCATTTTGGCGTCGTTTTGCTATTTTTACCTCTTCAACCTTGCTCGTACTTCAGACATCTTCTCGGGCACAGTGACACGCCTATACCCCACCTCTGTCATTGCAACAAACGGTGACTCTTCATTCACAACGCTCGATCGCACGCTCAATGATAATCATCCACTCCCTGCTGATGCTATCAAGATCCAAGTCAAGCAGGTGGTTGTAACGGATCCTGACCATGGCAACGACGTCCTCAATCATCATACATTGTCATCGCTTTTACACTTTCAGAATATGGTTGAAAACGACATTTACGTGCCAGACAGTGCATCCGTGAAACGATTTGCTTTCAACAATGATTTATGCTACAAGTCATCAGCTTCAAATCAATGCTTTGTTCAATCACCTTTGCAACTATGGCCCTCTCCTTCCGACATCTTGAATACCGACACCGACATTACAAAGACCCTTGCAAAGCATCCTGAATTGGCCAAGGTTGTTTTTGGAGACTTGGTGCTTGAGGATAATGAGGCATCTGCACATTCCATGATCGTTTCGTATGCATTCAACGCAACGGGCGTGTTTCGACAGCACTTGGCAGACCTTTGGGAACACAAAGTGGCCACCCTTGCACAAGGCGATTTAGTGTCATTGTCCAATGTCGGCCAACAGCATGACAATGTCTTTTCTTGGTTCTTTACTATCACCCGCAATGTTGTTATTCGTATCAAGGAGCTCATTGAGGTATGTGTCTTCATTGTTATCATCATAGTACAAAGAGACCTTTTCATTCATCACATCTTTCTCCTCCATGCAGGTGGCTGACAATGTTGACGTCGCTGTCATTTTGGCTGGGTATCTCATGATGATTGCAACCTTTGTATCACTGTACACAAACATGCATGCAATGGGATCGCGATACACTCTTGGTATGTTTTAAAGTTTTATGGGGGGAGGAGGAGGACATGGATAAAGCTATAGGAGACTAACAGGATAATCGTATAGCAACCGCTGTGGTGCTTAATGGCTTCTTTTCGTTCATGCTTGCCTTGTTGACGGTGCACATGCTTCATGTGGATGTTTATCCTGTTGTACTAGCGTAAGTAGTGGGATTGGCTCTAAATAATAGAACGAATGCTAATATTTACATTCTAGTGAAGCAATCCCGTTCTTGGCAGTGACAATTGGATTCGAGCGTACACTCAAGTTGACCAAGCGAGTTTTCCAAATCAGCAGAGAAACGCCCATCACACGACAAAACATTCGCAAGACCGTTATCAAGGCTGTGGATTCTGTTTCATCATCGATTGCTCGTGATTGTCTTATGGAAATTGTCGTTCTTACTATTGGCGCCAAATCTGGTATCTCGGGTCTACGCGAATTTTGTTTCTTGAGCGCCATCTTGCTTGCCTACGACTTTATCTTTATGTTCACTTGGTACACGGCTGTTCTCACTCTCAAGTTGGAGGTAAGGATTCGATGTCTTGTATGTATGTATATGGTTTTGATGACTAAACGTTGTTACATAGTTGACCCGCATTCGAGCCATCAATGGTACAATGGGAACGGCTGCCAAGAATGGACACAAAAAGACTGCACCAAACACCGGTTACATACGTCGTACAGTGGCCAAGATTTTTAGCGATGCCGATGCCACTCATCCAAACAATGACCGCGTGGATAGCTCAGTTATCAGCCGTGCCAAACTTATGATGGTAAAGTATTATTTCACATTATGCCGCTTATATGATGCTAATTGAAATGACTACTATAGATTGTTGGGTTTGTGGGTATCCATGTATTCAAGCTCTGTTCGACATTCCAATATCAGGGTCCCCAAGTCAACATTGAAGAGCCCAGCATTGCCAGTGTTTTGGAAAAGTTGCTCATGTCACATCGCATGTCGGCACAGAATAGCCGGCCATTGATTGTTGAAGTTTTCCCGCCACTTCCTTTCCACATTGCATCCTTGGCCAAAAAATCATTTATCCCGGATGCTATTGCCAAGCCGTTGGATTCACTTCTCAGCACATCCGCCGTTTACATTCAACATCCCGTCATCAGCAAACTCCTATCACTTGCCCTCTTTGTGTCATTGTTCCTTAACACCTACTTGTTCAAGGTGGTGCGTCAGCCCAAACAATCCGAAGAACGTGAAAAGAATGTCGTCATTGATAGCAGCAGCAGCAACAAATCATCTCCTATCGTCAACACAACCCCTGCACCTGTTACTGCTACTACTGTATCCAAGGTTTCTTCTCCTTCAGATGTGATTCGACCCGTGGATGACTGTATGGCCTTGATCAAGACACCAGAGGCATTGAATGATGAAGAAGTGATTGCTCTCGTGCAAAATGGCAAGCTTGCATCTTATGCTTTGGAAAAGGTGTTGGGTGATCTTACACGTGCAGTGCGTGTGCGACGTGCCTTGATTTCTCGTGCTTCCGTAACCAAGACGCTTGAAGACAGCTTGTTACCTATCAATGATTACCATTATGACAAGGTGTTTGGAGCATGTTGTGAGAATGTTATTGGATACATGCCATTGCCATTGGGTATTGCAGGCCCTCTCAATATCGACGAAATCAGCACACACATTCCCATGGCAACCACCGAAGGTTGCTTGGTAGCATCGACGGCACGTGGCTGCAAGGCAATTAATGCTGGCGGTGGAGCAAGAACCATTGTTACCAACGACATGATGGCACGTGGACCATGCATCAGCTTTGCAAGTGTTGTACGAGCTGGTGAATGCAAGCGATGGATTGAACATGAAGGCCATAGTATTGTTGCAGATGCATTCAATTCAACTTCTCGATTTGCTCGTTTACGTAAACTCAAGGTGGCCCTTGCTGGCAAATTGGTGTTTGTACGATTCTCCACATCAACGGGCGATGCCATGGGCATGAATATGATTTCAAAGGGCTGTGAAAAGGCATTGAGCGTCATTTCAGACTACTTCCCGGACATGCAAATCATTTCACTTTCAGGCAACTATTGTACGGATAAGAAGCCAGCTGCTATCAATTGGATTGAAGGTCGTGGCAAATCAGTGGTTGCTGAAGCTGTGATTCCTGGTGCTATTGTTGAAAAGGTTCTCAAGACTACTGTATCGGCTATTGTTGAATTGAATATCAGCAAGAACTTGGTGGGTTCAGCCATGGCAGGCTCAGTGGGCGGTTTCAATGCACATGCTGCCAATATCCTTACAGCCATCTATCTTGCCGCCGGTCAAGATCCTGCACAAAACGTTGAAAGCAGCAACTGTATCACCCTTATGGAAGCTGTCAATGAGGGTCAAGATTTGCATATTTCATGTACGATGCCTAGTATTGAAGTGGGCACCGTGGGTGGTGGTACCATTCTTCCTCCTCAACAAGCTGTTCTTGATATGCTTGGTGTACGTGGTCCACATCCCACGAATCCTGGTGACAATGCACGTCGTCTTGCTCGTATCATTTGTGCTGCTGTCATGGCTGGTGAACTTTCTTTGTGTGCTGCATTAGCAGCTGGTCATCTTGTCAAGGCTCACATGGCTCATAATCGTGCAACCGCTACCACATCATCAGCATCTCCCCCAACACCCGCTGCCACTCCCGTACCTGGCTCATGTATCAAGTCATAAAAACACACACACACACACACATAGACATTACCACAAAAATACACCAATTCTTAATAAACACCATGAACGCATCATTGTACTAGTAAGCATCGAAAAGGATTGGGACGTTTATGGTAGGCTTTATACAAGGAGGTTGAGTATGGATGTTATGGGTGAATATAATGTGAACCCGTATTCACTTAACCTGGATCGGCATGATGGATCGAGAAAATTGAATCATGGAAGCCTTAAAGTAAGGTCTACGTATTGTGCTGAAAGTTGCAGATGATCCTTCATTGTTTACATGATCTCAAATCGAGTGAATGATGAGTACTAATAGCTTGAACAAAGAAATCGCTCTCTCTTATGGCTTGACTTTGCAATTAAAAATGAGGCAACATACAATGTGATTAAAGGACGACATACATAAGGAAAATGGATGCAGCGCACAAAATGAAATGAAGGTGGCGATTACTAGACCATACTCTTTCGTCGTGCCACAGCAACGCAGTTACACAATCGGTGTATGAAGGAAATGGCTGTCAAACATGAATCCAGGTATGTTTATAATTGAGGATCATCTTGTTTATTACTCTTGCAGTAAAACTGCCTAGTTAATCCAAGGTAAAAAGAAGGGAATTTGAAGCGTCAACTTCGATCTTGCTACTGACAGGTTGTTGATGATGATCCAGCAGGCTCTCGACTAGCTCGCTTCTCGTCTGTGCATCCGTGTGCTCCCGTGAGCTTGACTAAATTTGGTGCAAAGTCAATTTGTACCAAAGTGAAACATGAGCAAACCAAGTGGTGCACGGCTGGCAGCAACAATAATAATAGCCCTTTTCTCTTTGTCACTCTTTTTACCTCTTTGTTTCCTTCCACTCCAGTATACACGAGAAATGACTCCAGTGAGCAATCAAGTGGAACCCCAGCAAGCCCATGACGAAGCAATCCACAACAATGGAATCGATGAGAAGATAACAGCAACGACGACAATGGCACCATTCGCACAAAAGTTGAGCAAAGGGTTTGGGCTTATTCGACAAGTGAGTTCTATAGTTGTGTGTGGGTGTGGTGAAGATGATTTTGGTTGTCATGGAAATAGCATGTGCTTATCTTCCTAGTCCCCTAGTTTGCACAGGAACGTATGGGTACAGCAACGGATGTAACCGAGTTACCACAAGCCTATAAGGATTTGGAAAAGGTAAAGATGAAGGACAAGTGGGATGAGCGTTTATTGAGCCATTCATGTATTAGAGGATGGATACGTTGCGACAAGCACAGATGCAACTACTCAAAGTTTCTCGTATCTATGGACAACCAGCATACGATTGCCCAACGCAGCATTTTGATGAGTTATCCTATGCCCTTAAGGGTATCGATGGCAGCAGCGGCAGCCACATGAATTACGAACGACCCAAAAGTCTCCCGCATGCATTGGCACGTGTCGCAGCTCAGGGATCAGAAATGATTATCAGCAACAACAATGACAGCTCCGGTGTTGATGTTGATCCATTGGCAAATGCATTGCACCAAGTAGCAACCACCTATGAAAAGATTGGAGATGCACGCATCGAAATGGACAAAAGCATCACATCTCATTACCATCAACCCATGCTCGACAAGTTGCAATCAACATTCGATCAGGCCATCAAAGCTCGACGCCACGTGCAATCCACTCGTTTATCGCTTGATGCTTGCCGGGCACAATATCGATCTGCATCATCCGATAGGAAGGATACCATGCGTAGGTATTGTGAACAAGCCGAGGAGCAATTCGTATCAGCTGTATTACAAGCAACCAATCTCATGAAAGAAGTACTATTGGATGTAAGTATCACTTTTTCGATCACCAGGCAACATGTATTTACTTTTTTTATCCAACAGCCCGAACCATTCAAAGGTTTAACAGAGCTGGTCATTGCACAAGCTGCATTTTACAAGGAGGCACACGAACGACTATTGCAACTTGCACCTGAATTGGATGAAATCCTTGTGCTGCAAGAATCTCAATATCGAAAAACACGGGGTTAATGATCTATATTATGCATCATCACCATCTTCTTCTTTCTTCAATCAACCTACTACCTCTGGAAGGTCCACATGATATAGAACGCATGGCTATTTTGAGGGCTGAGCCCTTGGAGGTGAAAATAGTCATCCTTAGCATTACTTTTTTAACATCATTCATCCATAAAAATAAAACGTGTGATCATGTTTAATATACAAAAGTGGGCGGGATGATACATAGAGCCATGGGAAAAAAAGGGGTACTGCACGGACATGAATTGAAGGAAAAAAGATGTGCGTTTCAGGCACCCTGGCTGCATTAAACTTGCCATAAAAGATAAGCAGGGCCCATGGTAAGGGCAGCAAAAAGGGACATCTCAATACAACTCGTGGAACTCCGTACAATTGTATGGCTAGCGTCACTCACCCACATTTAACCATACACACACGCGTTGTCCCATGCTCGTATTATACACTGCAGCAGCAACAGAGCGCTTGTATAGAAGTAAAAGGAGTCCACGAGGAAAATAGGAGGATCCATTTTGCAAATGCAATGACAAGTATCATAAAAAGTCAAGTATATCTAAAAGGGCAATTCCACTCTCCTCATTCTCTCTCTTTCCCTTCGTTTTTCTTTCCCCAATCCTGTCCTTTCTCAACTTCTTTTTTATTGATCTCCTTTCCTTTTCCACGTACATATACGATACATCTTTTTACATACTAATACCCAACCATGGCCACTATGGAATACTCGGCTATCCTTTCTGAGCTCGATCACGCTGTGAAATCGAATCAACCTCGCGACATTTTACAGTTTTGTTGTGATTTTTTTCATACAAAGCTAGCCCAACAACGGCAAACTTGGATGGAACAAGATCCTCAGGCACCACCAGTTGAAGGTACCTACAAGTGTACAACGCATGGGATCATAAAACTAACTCAACAAGGATAGTGATGGAAGAAGTCGCACATCATCCCATGGATCAAGTACATCCAACAGCAGCAGCAGCACCATCACCCTCCAATGATATAACCATGTTTGCTCCTGCAGGGTCACCTTTATCAGATCAACCTATGCCAACCCTGCAGAGTTCATGTGGCCCATACAGCAGCACTGATGATGACGATGACGATGATGACGATGATGATATCTCTGAAGGGGATGATGTATTTACTAGCGAGCTACCTGATTTTGCAACATTATGCCAACATCATAACCGTGGTCGACGCACCTCTGTGAGCGCTGAAAGCATGACACCCTCCAAGAAACGTGGTCAACTCTTTCAAATGCCTGTGATCCCCAAAACACAACAACAACGTGAACGTATTCGAGAAGCCATTGCCAACAACTTTTTATTCCGCAGCCTTGACGAGAACCAATACGAGGACGTGGTCAATGCCATGAGTGAAAAACGTGTGCAACCCGATGAAAAAGTAATTCAACAAGGTGACGTGGTGGGAGATTACTTTTATATTGTGGAGCAAGGCACATTGGATTGTTTTATCAATGATCAACATGTCGTTGCCTATGGTCCTGGTGGCAGCTTTGGTGAGCTGGCATTAATGTACAATAGTCCACGTGCAGCTACGATTGTTGCTACTTCGCATGGTGTGCTTTGGGCACTCGATCGTGTTACTTTTCGTCGCATCCTTATGGAAAACACAGCCCAAAAGCGATACATGTATGAGACTTTCCTTGCCGAAGTTCCTATCCTCGCTTCCCTTGATGCCTATGAGCGCTACAAGATTGCCGATGCACTTGAAACCGTTTACTTCAATGAAGGTGACACCGTCATCCAACAAGGCACTGTTGGCGAAAACTTTTATCTTATTGAAGCTGGTGAAGCTGGCGTGTATCAGGTTGATCCTGTAACTGGTGTTCAAACACAAGTCAACTGCCTTGCCAAGGGTGCCTATTTTGGAGGTACAGTAACACAATAATCATGCAGCCTATGTACCAGTACCAACCCCTCTCCACTTTTATAGAACTTGCTCTGCTAAATGATAGCCCACGTGCAGCCACAGTCATTGCCCATGGCCGTTTGCGTTGTGCTACGCTTGGAAAACGCGGCTTCAAACGATTACTTGGTCCCATTATGGATATCCTTAAACGTAATTCAGAAAACTACGCCCGTGTTATGGGTAGCGTTGAGTAATTTGCATCAGATAATCTTCATACATTCATACACACGTAACTTGACATAATTGACAACAGAGTCGTTCTCTTAATAAACTTTATCTGAACAAATGGGGCATTACTGTAAAGACGTCCAATGCAAATGTTTATAGAAAGCAAGATTGAAGGGGAGAGTGTGTGTATGTAAAATGGTGTAAAAGGGGGGAAAGGATAAAAAAGGCATGATGTTGAATATAGGGAGAATTAACGACGACGTTGCTTGGGTGTTGGAGTGCTAGCCTTGGAAGATCCCTTTTTCTATTATTCAACGAAAAGATCAGCATCATCAATGTCAATAGAATAAAGCATCTTACCTTCTTTTCTTCTTGGGAGCGTTCTTCTAATTCAGCATTTTCCTTTTGTACCAGACCGATGAGCGTATTGCAGCGTCGAGCAATCTCTTGAGACGTTCGTGACTTCAAGAACCAATTGAATCGGAACATGGGCGATTGTTTGATTTCTCGTCTAATGTTGTCGTACACATTTTCAGTGCCATAGCCGTATTTCTCAAGCATGACAAGCATGAATCGATCCTCGTCTTCTGTGTAATTCTTGCCCTTGGTTGGCTGTGTGTATTGAATCTTGAGTTGTTGCAATGGTACTCGGTGACGTGATACTTTTTCTGTGAGTTGCTCCTGGATATCAGCCATCTTCTCCAACTCGTTTTCACCACGCTCAATCTTTCCAATTTGGCGCTCGTAGTCTGCAATCTCGGTATATCGTTTCCAAAACACCTTGGAGTACTCTTGTACTTCCTCAAAAGTCTTTCCCTCAATTTCACCCGCTATTGCTTCCAAATTCTTGCGACCATATCGTGCACAGGCATTGACAAACGAAGTATAATCCTTCTTGGACCAATTGGAGAAACCATCCTCAAGTAGTTGTTTGCGTTCCTCTTCTTCCTTTTCAGTCAATGGCTCAGCTTGATCGATCTTGCGCTGTTCCTCTTCACGCTCCTTTTCTTGCTCCTTGATATCCTCAGGATCACCCTCCTCAGATACAGGTGGCACCTTGTAACCAACCGATTTGCGCAAATAAAGTGTGTCCTTTTCATTCAATTCACGTAGTCGTTTTGGGAAGAATTGGAAATCCTCAACTGCATATCGCTTCACACGAGGAGCCTTGGTGGATGGCGTTTTGGTGCTGATCCTCAATACTTCCTTGTAGTAATCATCCACAGCATAGTTGCCCTTACGCTCACGCTTTGCTGGTCCAAGCCAAGGTAAGCCTGCTCCTGCAGCTTTACGCTATATAACACGTGATGAGTTGAGTTTTTCCACTTTGAAAAATCATCCTTTACTTCCCCCCTAGCTTACCTTGTTGCTCCAATCTTCACCATCCCATTGATATGCGCTCTCAGATGTGAAATTGCGTAATTCATCAATGTTGAGATTCTCGTACTTTTTGTTGAGCTCGGCTGTCTTTTCTTCACCACGACGTAAGATCAATTCAATATCATCAGCGTCTTCTGCAGGCTGTTCGACACTTTCGCCCTCGTTAAAGATCTTTTCAGCACCGTGTTGGATCATCGTCAACAATTCATCCTTGGATGCAGCTATAATACAATAAGATCAATAACCCAATTACTCTAATTCACACTATTTCACTTACCCTTTTGGGCGGTTTGTGCACGTCCTTGTTGAATGACGAGTTGATCAAGACGAAGTTTTTGAGCTGCACGCTCCAAGACCTTCTCTTCAATGGCATTCTATGACCACAGATTGTTAAGTTGGATGCGAATACTAACGAACAAAAAACACTTACCTCGGTGACGAAGCGGTAGACATACACCTGTTTGGTTTGGCCAATACGATGTGCACGATCCATTGCTTGTAAATCAACTTGGGGGTTCCTACATAACACAAGTTAGAGAGAGATTATCGTTACATCACCCCTTTGTAATTACCAATCGCTATCAAATAGAACAACAATATCTGCAGTTGTCAAGTTGATACCAAGACCACCAGCACGTGTAGTCAACAAGAAAATGAATTTGTCGCTGTCGGGTCTGTTGTAGTCATCAATAGCATCGATACGGTCTTCTTGGTTGGTTTGACCATCAATGCGGCAGTATTCTACAACGAACAGCCGTTAGTCTTTTTCTTTCTCAAAAGTAGCAATATGAAATCACTTACCATAGCCACGCCACCAGCAGTAATCCTCCAAGATATCCAAAACACGACTCATTTGACTGAACAAAAGAACACGAGATCCTTTAGCCTTGAGACGCTTCAAGAGCTTGTCAAGAACAACCATCTTGCCAGCATTATCAACAATGTGCTGTTCGGTCGTGAAGGGTGGTCCAGGTTCCTAATCATTGATTTACCTATCAGTAACTGCACACCAAATAAAAAATGGGAAGTAACTTACAGCGCCATCAAAGAGATAAGGATGATTACAACACTTGCGGAGTTGCATGACAATGTTCAAAAGACGAGTCTTTCCTTCTCGCTTGGACAAGGCACCAGCACCTAATAGAATAGCCATCAGCATCATTTCTATATCAAGGATGAATAGATTCTTACCATTGATAGCATCGATATCCTTTTCAAGAATACGTTGATACCACTTTCGTTGCATAGGGCTCATTTTGACATAAACATTGACCTCCTTCTTGGGCAAAAGGGACTTTTCCACATCTGACTTGAGGCGACGCAATAAAAAGGGTCTCAAGACCTACATGCATGTAAACGTCAATACCCAAAACGTGATGTAGAAGAGATAGTGACATACCTTGTGAAGCTGTTCCACCACCTTCTTTTGATCATCATTTTGACTAGTGAACCATTCATCAAATGCCTCCGACGAGTTGAATACATCAGGGAGCAAAAAGTTGAGCAAAGCCTACATATAAAGAATGATGAGTAAAACCATTCTCATATCCACTCCTCCTATCCATAGACATACCCAGAGTTCATGAAGATTGTTTTGAAGGGGAGTACCAGTGATCAACATGCGATTGCGAGAGTGGAGGATGCGCATGATTTGAGACAACATCGAGTTCTCGTTCTTGATGCGGTGAGCTTCATCAATGATAATGTATTGCCAAGAGATCTTTTTGAATTGCGCCTTCTCCAACAAGCAGATCTCGTATGAGGTGATGCAAACTTCGAAATCGATTGGCTTGAGGCGATTGTCAATGAGTTCCCTCTATACCATATCCGTCATGTTAGTAATGAATCTAGCAACCATGGTGACGCATGATACGTACTCTAGTTTCCTTATCACCATGGAAAATAAATGCATTGAATTCAGGGATCCATTTTGAGAATTCGCTCTTCCAATTGTGCAAAGTCGACTTGGGAACAACCACCAAATGGGGTCCATTGATGCCACGAATATGCTTCAAATAGCCGAGGAATGAAATCGTTTGCAAGGTTTTACCAAGACCCTACATCCACCATGAGTATCCCGCATCATCTTGCACTTTTTGTCAACCTTACCATTTCATCAGCAAGGATACCATTGATGCCATTCTCATACAAAGAAACCATCCAGTTGAGACCTTGGACCTGATAATCACGCAATTTACCACCCGTAACATCTGATGATGGCGTAAGTCATCGGTGTATATATGATGCACCACTGCCAACTCCTTTTGTTCACTTACATGCTGGTGAGGAAGTAAACACGGTCAACTGTTCGCCTGATTCACCCGATTCATCCTTGAGAATCTCCTCATCTTCCTCCTTTTCAGTCTTTCGTCGACGTCGTGATCTGATAGAAGGGTCCTATTAGATTTTTGTTGTTGATAGTAAAGATCTCACTTACCCTTCATCTGCCTTGGCTTCCTTGCGTTTCTCTTCCAAAACCTTTTGCAATGCTTCATCCTTATTGCTCTTGATATCCAAAAAGTGGGCAAACAATTCAGTCTGATCAAGCAAAAAGCGGTAGCGTCTGACACGGTTCTCATACTAAGTAAATAAAACGGGATCAGAGATTGGCTGTGTGTGTGTCATATGGGATAAGAAACGTACTGCAGAAGGCTCGTCGAATGCCCTAGGCTTCACGTTGTTCTACAATGCGAATAGCTGGTTTAATCGAATACTGAAGGTAGAATCGTCACGATCGTGTCTTTCAAACCTCGTCATCTGCTGGGCTGTTGGTATCCATGGGAGTGCTCTGTTGAATCGTATAGCTGCGAATGAGAATCGGGCGAGCATGTAACACTGTCAGTTTTCACTTACAGCAGCGTCTTCCACAGGAGTGTCAACTTCCATTGGATCGTTTTTCTGTTCCTGTAATAAATGAGCGTCAACAAGAGAATGTTGGGTGCAATGTTGTCGTTGTCGTTGTTGTTGTTTTCTTACAGTTGTCTCTGCCATGGTTGGTGGGGTGCTGTTGTTGTGAGTGAATAAGGAAAACCAAAAGACAAAGAAAGCGCCGCTGGCTTTTACAAGAGGAAATGCTCGTACGCGCGCTTGATTTTTTGTGACGCGTTAGATACACACCATCCATCCCATCCCCATTCTCGTGTTGTTTTATCATTGAACCCCATACGCTATTAAATGGCATGGCGTATTCTAAACGACTTTTTTCTTACCATGGTACCACCTTACTTGAGATAGGTAAGCATGGCGCTGTCAACATTTGTGCTATGTGCACGTGATCTGTGCTTTCATTGTGAATCTGATACGTACCCTTTGTCACTTTAGCGGGGAGATGTGCCATACTATAGCAATATTCCTGATAAAGGCGACTTCCTTTGCAAAATGATGATCGAGTAGCCTATACGCTTACCACCATAGAGCATTGTTGGGATGTGCTTGATGTCCTACTAGCTGCCAACGCATAAACAAGGTTCTAGATTTTGAAAGCCCTTTGTATCTAGGACGTCCATGTTAAAGTATCAGAACCAAAACGTATCCAAAGCCGTGCTTGTTGTAAATAAAATACCCCTTTTACTTTAAAAACCACGGCCACATCATAGAGTTCATCCATTGTCTTTTACAACAATATGCAAGGGGAAAAGTGTTTCATGACATCTGTGCTTTCACCCATTCCATAAATGCTTCTTGAACATTTTTAGTAGCATCATGTATAGTCATTGTACGAAGCGTATGAACATTCGAGATGCGTCAATGTTTATCGGAAACGCCTTCCGTCAAAGTATCAATTAGGCGGGCAAAGGAGCTGGAATATGACTGTATGCTTCGTAATGATACGTCAGCTTATGCCTTTTTCTGCATCGGACCGCTATCTATTATAGGTCAGTGGTGCGTGTGTTCTCAAGGGATGATGATGGTGGTTTTGGGGGGACGACAAGGGGAGGAGGAGGAGGAGGTAAGGGAGCCTCTCAACCATGTGCGCTTCTTAGGTCCGCTCGCTCTTGTTTTCGGTCTCCTTTACACATATATCACCCTGATTCCTTCACATCATAGCACTAAAACATTATTATGTAGTGGCATTTTTACTCGATATATAATGTGCCACAAGAGTTCCAAGCTACATTCAAACAGCCGAACGAGATCTATAGCTCGCCTTGTACTACGTGGAAACAAGATGAATTATGACATAAATGGTGAAGGCTGTATTATGTCGTTTGTATATTCGGAAAGGGGAGAAGAGATCACCAGCAGAGTCGTTAGTAGAATATACATTAGCAGTAGGAGACCATTGTATAGCGAAGAACTAGGTCCCTGCATATGAAAGAGAAAGGAGTACACTAAACAAAGAACCTGAAAGCAATTTGAATGCGCGGTCATTGTTAACACTGAGCTTTCACCGCGTTTGAATCAATCATTACATCAGTGGGATGATCCACCCAAGGCGTTTTGGAAAGCAAGGCAAGGTTGTAGCTGGCAGTGTGTGTGTGCGACACGATGTACGCGTGAAGTTCTCACTTGTTCACCATCCGCTTCAAGGTAGTAGCGGGCCCATCTGTCCGCGATTATGAACTTGTGTAACGATCCATGAATGAGACGGTGGTTGAGTTGGTGGTGTGATCTTCAAGTTTTGTGGATTTTGGCGTTGCACACGCCTTGCTCTCAGCCTACTCGATCAGGAAGACACACGTCAACCTGTTTAATTGTTGTGTATCAAGCCTGCTGTATTTGTCTCATCATGAATCAGCCTCTTTTCAAACATTGCTTTGGTACTTGAAATCAACATGGGTAGCCTATTTATCTACCGCCTATCGATCTCCCCTTTTTGTTTATTAGTGGCGAGTCGTGTTATATATATTCATACACGAAAGGAAAAGGGGCGGGAAGGAAAGAAGAATGATTTAAAATGGGCGGGGTTTGTGTGGGACAAAAGGTGAGAAGTGTTTATAAATCCCAGGCTTTCGGGTCGTGCACTCGTTCATCCCCTCCTTTCTTTTTCCCCTTCTCTTCTCTCTCATTCTCGAGCACTTTTCCTTTATTACTACTACAACAACAGCATCACAGACGTCGAATTTTGGCCATCACCACCTAAATACGCAACAATGGTCGAACTCGAATATACGCCATGCGATGCTATTCCCTCTGTCGTACATGAATTGCAGCATTCTTTCAACGTCGGTTAGTTTTTTCATACGCACACATTAAAGACAACAACCATCAAACGCCAACACTTGTTGTTCATAGGCTTGACAAGAGACTTGAGCTTTCGCAAAAAACAACTCCAAAACCTAAAGCGATTTTGCGAAGAACAAAAGAGTGCTATGCAGGATGCCATGTATGCCGATCTCCACAAGCATAAAATTGAATCAGCAGTCGCCGAGATTGCACTCGTACACGATGAATGCAAATACATGCTTTCGGTATATAGCATGCATTAGCTTGTGTACCATAGCACCATTAACGCCTGCTTTGTAGAACCTTGATCGACTCGCCAAACCTACTCCCACCAAAAAGCGCTTTCAAATGAATCGATTCGATAAAACCTACGTTCGTAAAGAGCCAAAAGGTGTTGTCACTGTCATTGGTAAGTATGTTGCATGATGCCTCTTCAATGATCAAGCATGCTCAACTCCCACATAATAGGTGCTTGGAATTACCCGGTACATACATACATAGCTTTCCTCCCTGAATCAAGGCAACTTTGTTATACTAACAATGGCTTGTCTCTTAGATCAATTTGCTTTTGATTCCCCTTGTTGGCGCCATTGCAGCTGGTTGTTGCGTTGTGATCAAGGTTTGTATAATAAAAAATCATGACACTTTTTATCGTCAGCTGATAGCTTGCTTAATAGCCATCCGAGGTTGCAGTCAACACAGCCAATGTGATCACCAAAGAGCTTCCAAAGTACCTTGACAAGCGTGCCTACACCATTGTAAATGGTGGTCCCGCCGAGACAACTGTACTTTTAGGTAACCTACCAATAGCTATAACAGGGTCCTTTGATGATCACAGCACACTCATCTACAACGTTTATTGATTTTAGAACAAAAGTTGGGCCATATCTTTTATACTGGCAATGGCACTGTTGGCAAGATTATCATGACAGCTGCTGCCAAGACCTTGACTCCCGTCACCTTGGAATTGGGTGGAAAGTCGTAAGTATCACTTTGTATACATGTACACTTGCATACATAGGTATTCATTACCATTGCTCTAGGCCTGCTTTCATCGCACCCGATGCCGATTTCGAGTTGACTGCTCGACGTCTTTTGTGGGGCAAGTTCTATAACGCTGGTCAGGTACGATATAGTAGTAGCATATCATACATTCTATATGCTCACCCTCTACTTAGACTTGCGTTGCACCTGATTATGTGATGGTCTCCAAGGATCAACAAGAACGCTTTTTAACTGTTCTTCGCAAGGTCGTTCGCGAATTTTACACCGATGATCCCCAAAAGAGCAACTCGTATGGCCGCATCATCAACACTCGCCAATTCGATCGACTCAAGGGCATCCTAGACGCTTGTGATCCCAATTCGATTGTGACAGGCGGCGCCACTAACCGAGAAGACCTGTATATTGCACCCACTATCGTCAAAGATGTGACCAACGATTCTCCTTTGATGAAGGATGAGCTATTTGGTATGTCCATTTCCTCCATACTTTTTCTTCTAATCTTAATCTTACACGATGCGATAACTTTATAGGTCCCATTCTCCCTGTGGTGCCTGTCAAGGACATGGATGAAGCTATTGTCATTGTCAACTCTCGGTACGTGTGCCTATTGAATGTAAAAAAGCGAGACCTGTTAACATTGAATTCATATAGTGATCATCCTTTGGCATTGTACGTCTTTACAAAGTCGAGCACGACTTACAACCATAGTAAGTGTATTGATGTTCTCAATCATCATCAGCTGATCTTAATTTTACAACTCGTAGTTCTTGATAATTGCAACTCTGGCGGTGTTCTTGTCAATGACACATTGATGCATTTGGTATGGATTTGTCATCTTCCCCCTATTAAGAGACTTGGAATTCACTTACCTAAATCACATGATAGGCGGAGACCTCGCTTCCTTTTGGCGGCGTTGGCGGTTCTGGAATGGGCAACTACCATGGCGACAAGTCGTTTGATGCATTCACCCATCATCGCGCTACTATGATCAAATCGACGCAATTTGACAGCTTGCTTGCAACACGCTATCCTCCTTACACGGCTGATAAAGAATACATTATGAACATTATGGTTTATGGCTTGCCATCGTCCATCGGTGGAAAGATCAAGACCGTATTCCGAGCATGCTCAACAGCATACCGCGTCTTTTTCCGCCGTCAGCAGACTATTGCTTAATTACTACACGTGGCAGACGGCACCTACCCCATATCTTATTAAAATATATACACATCCTACACTCTTTTTTCTACACGATCCTTAATTACGCATGTATATGGCTATTTTCACTGTAATCTTCCAAATAAAAACACACGTATCCGAACCCATTCCCTTCTCCTCCACCCCCACATCCCCGTGTGACGTTCCACAAAAACATGTGCTTGTCGCGTCTGTGTGTTGTATATAGGGTGTGTAACAACATCAATCTCTTTATGTACAGAGACAAATCATACACGCCGCTTTTTGTTGGCCTTTTTTTCTGCTGCCTTCAGTGCTATATCCATGGCAACCATTACGGGTTTCAACATCTAAAAAGCGGTCCACTTAGAGCTATAGTGACATCCAACCTTCCCTCTCTCTCTTACCCTCTTGCATTTGTCAACGTCGCCTTGGTAGCTATTGACAGTGATCAAGATCTCATTGAACTTTTCACGTTGCTTCTTCAGGCCATCCGCCATGCGTGTGTTTTTATCCGCCCGGTATGGATCGTAAGAGGCCCAAAAATGTCTTAAGATCTCATTCGTCGCCGAGTGATAGCTCTGGACTTTTTGGTGCACTTGCGGAGGAAGTTTGACATCTAAATGGATTATCCAAAAGTTGAATTAGACGCGGTCTGGATTGAAATCCTTCTCATTCATTTAATCCATGCCATACCTGCTCCTGCCGTTTTCTGATCATGCATCACCTTCCGCTTTATGCTTTCTGTAAGTTGGAGGTAGGCGCTATCGGCTGTCTTTGGCTTCATGACCGACTACATGTGTGTATACATCCAATAGGCGTAAGTATCTTTGTCATATCCGAATCCGATTCATTTACCTTTGTCAAATCAGGTTGCCATGCGTCAAATTGTTCCTTGAAACTACCCAGCAGCTCTTTGGCATCCTAGATGACCTTGATGAGCTTACAAGATCATCATCCTAATCAACTCCTTACCTGTTCAGTGATATTGAGATGTCCACGGTCTTTGCTTTGGCTCTCGAAATAACGCTTTGAATCTTGAATGTCGAGCACAACACGTTCGGAAGGCTGTTCTGGTTGCAAATCGGGGATCTCGATTTCCTTGATAATGTCATCCTCGTTCTACAACAATCCAAGATTGATTCAGTATCACCTTACACGTGTCTTTATATCCCAGCAAACCTTACGTTGGCTTTTTGTTCCTTGAGCTTACTACATTAAGATACAAATGAGTCTTCAAATAATACTGATACAACATCGAGATAGCAACATACGATGGCGGAGTCTCCAACACTCTCATAGCATGACGATTGAACCTCCGGATCAAAGGTAGCACTTGGGTATTACCACCAGCTCGCATTGTGAAATCGGGTGCATTGCCACTGTCAATATGATCTTCTTGAGTAGCTGTAAGATCGATGGCACGTCTAATCTTGTCCAAGCTCGAAAGTTCAGGTGCTTTGGAATTTTCTATTCTCTCGCGTGTTAACTCATTTCGAAAATGAAGCCTTCTCATTCATCCCAATTCATTACCATCATCTTCCTCTTGTAAACATCGATCAAATATATCATCATACGTCGCCATTTGTGATCGCGCCCCCGTCCTCGATCGATGAAAGAATTCAGATGCCAAGAAACGTTTCCAAAAGTCTTTTTCAGAGACCTAATAATGGATGCATGAATCAGTGATGGAATCCATATCCAATTTACTTGTACTTTCCCTACCTTATCCGGTACATTGGTATCATAAGCTCTCTTGACTAACAAGGATCCACATGATTAGACAAGGTCGATTCCGTCCAAAAGTTAAAATCCAATCTCCCCCTCTTTACCTGATGGAAACTCGGTGAAAATGTTGTGGATGATTTGGCTCGTAAGCGTGTACTTGACATCCGATCCTTCTTGTTGACCCGGCATCAATTCAACCATCTTGGATGATCGTCCCTTTTGTCGTCCTTCACGAGATACAGTATCCTTTTTCAATTTCTACAAAGAGTAAATGAGTAAAAAACGAACCACCCTTTTTGAATATCCTTTTTCTATACCTGGCGTATCCGTTTCACATAAGGACTTGCCCAAAACTCTTCTTCTGTCACCGTCTTGCCTTGGACCACGAGTTCCATATGCAACGTATGTAATTCTCGACTCGTGGATAGTAGCTGCTTTCTTGCATTGAATTCTTCATGCCGCCATGCTTGTGGGCTACCGGGTATTGGGCTGCTAACAGCTGATGAGGATGGGGTGGATGGTGCTTGTTGTTGTGGTGTTGCTGGTGCAGGGGAAGATGCTGCTGTAGCTGTAGCTCCTGCGGGCGTGGAAGGTGCACTACTTGGAGGATGCGGTGGTGGTGGTATAGGTGTTCTAGCAGGTGACCGATGAGGTGTTGCTGACGATGGCCTTGATCCTCCCCGTGCTCGTGCCAACAACTCGGTGATTTGAGACTTTACAGCTTCGCGTTCTGTTAAAGCCTTTTGCGAAATGAACTGGAACGTGTAATCTTTGGGTGCTGGATCGGCTGTCGTCGAGATCTTCAACAGTACTTTGGCAGCTTTTTCAGGCGTCTGTTGTAACCCTACAATGGTACACGGTCTGATTCGTATTCCTTGATACATACTCGACTACCCGGCTCACCCCCCCCCAGATCTTACCTGAAATGCTGTTGTAGAGGATAGATGGGTTCAATTGTGGTGTTCCTTGTTGCTGCCATGCTATTCGTCGTGGTGTCACAAATAGCGTTCCCTCGTTCTTTTTGTATAGTACTGGTGCTCGAAGAAGCAGCTGCTCATTGGGTTCCCACATGGGTAGAAAGAGGAAGGGGTTGAGTATAGAGAAAGGAAGGGACAGTGGATGACTTTTTTGTTGCATACACATACATAAACTCTCCGCAGTGGCACTGACAACCTCCATTCATGTCACCTGATTACAGACACAATGCGTCGTTGATACTCTGCTATCTCATTTAACTTACCATCAGTATGCTAATAAAAGAAACCGTTCGAGGACCATTCACCTGATACGTGTTGATGTCCTTAAAATGACAATCCCAATAAGAGAGGAGTGGCATGTTGATTGATGGTGTACTTGATGATGAGGGTCGAGAAGGTGGTGATGCCTTGCCTTTAACATGTAGGCATAATATGGTATACACTCTTCTTGTGCAGAATGGTCCATTGTAGAGACTTATCAATATACCAATTGGGAAGGAAATAAACAAGAGGACAATCAATAGGGGGCTACTAAGGTTCGCCTAATGGACTCAAAGACAATGAATACATAGCTATGAATGATACACAAGCTATGTTTATTGACACGTGGGATATTGATGGGGTACGCAATATTAGTGAAAGCGATGTATGAGTACGTTTTCGAGTAGATCTTGCATAATCTGATAAAGCATAGAGCCTATGAAGGATCATGGTTGAAGACGATCCTTATCCTTGGGCATTCAAAAGTGCACACAAATCGAGATACGAGAAACACATGTTATTTATCAGTGACAACAACCTTTTCATGCATACATATGCATATGCATGAGATGTTTTAATGATGTGATTTGATATATGGAGCATTCAATCATCGAAGTTTGTGGGATATCAAAAGAACAATAAAGGATGATGCTATGAAAAGAGGAAGGGGATTGGAGTTGCATGGTGATGGATCAAGGAGGAGGAAGTATAGTAACACAAGAACAAAGCAAGAGGCTGAACTAGAGTGGATGAAGAGCAAAGTGACTCATTCTTACCATCTGCAATCAATTGATAAACTCAGAATCTGGATGCCAACGTCTCTTCTTTTTCTTTTTTTTTTCTCCTTCAAACCCACTAATACTACTTGGCTATGACGAGTAATACGGCTGAGGCGACCTCTATTGTCGCTCCAGACGTCTCCAAAGTATCCATCCTCGGCTCCGAATCGATCATCCTCGGTTTCCACTTGACGGAATATATTCTTCGCGATGTCCTGACATCCATCCCAGCATCCAACTATGTCTTGATCACTGATACCAACTTGGCCACTTTGTATCTCCAAAAGTACATTGATTGCTTTAACAAGGTCAGCGGTGAATTGTTCCAAGGCAAAAAAGCTCCTCGTCTTTTCACTCGAGTCCTTCCTCCCGGCGAACTTACCAAATCGCGCAAGACCAAAGACGAGATTGAGGACTGGCTCTTGTCCAATGCAGTGACACGCGACACTTGTTTCCTTGCCATGGGCGGTGGTGTCATTGGCGATCTCATTGGCTTTGTTGCTGCTACGTTCATGCGAGGCGTTCCCTTTGTGCAGATCCCCACCACGCTCTTGGCCATGGTGGACTCATCGATCGGTGGCAAGACAGCTATTGACACCCCTGCAGGCAAAAATCTCATTGGTGCCTTCTGGCAGCCCAAGCGTATCTTTATGGATCTCGTCTTTTTGCAGTCATTGCCTGAACGTGAATTCGCCAATGGTATGGCTGAAGTTGTCAAGGTAACCTTATTATCCATCATTGTCATAGCAACACACCCATCTAATGGATACATTTCAATGTAGACGGCTGCTATTTGGAGCGAACCTGATTTCATAAAGTTGGAGAATGGTGTGGATGCTATTCGTGAAGCTGTCCTCAATAGCAATCCCAGTAGTCCATTGGAAGGTAAGAATCATACATACATCCATAGAGGTGAATGGGTTTATTAACAAAATGAAAATGTAGGTGCTACGCTTGCCACTCGTACCGAAGCTCAATCTCTTCTTTTGGATGTGATTATGGCATCTGCTCGTGTCAAAGCACATGTGGTGACCAACGATGAACGCGAAGGTGGATTGCGTGGTTTACTCAACTTTGGACATTCGATTGGGCATGGCATTGAAGCACTTGTTTCACCTCTCATGTTACACGGTGAATGTGTATCCATTGGTATTATGAAGGAAGCTGAGCTCTCTCGTCATTTGGGCCATCTTAGCCAAGTGGCTGTGGGTCGTCTTGCTCGTTGTTTAAGCTCGTATGGCTTGCCTATCAGCTTGGATGACAAAAAGACCAAGGAACGCATCGGCAATCTCCACGTACACATTGATGATGTCATGGATGTCATGAAGGTCGACAAAAAGAACCAAGGTGACAAGAAGCGTATCGTCCTTTTGGCAGCTATTGGACGCACCCTTGAACCACGTGCTTCTGTGGTAGCTGATGCTGATATCCAAAAAGTGATTGCTCCTGAACAATTGGTGTTGCCAGTAACCGAATCACCCACCGGTCCCCGTAAGCAAGTATCGCTCACCACCCCTGGATCCAAATCGATTTCGAATCGCGTCATGTTGATTGCTGCTCTTGGTCAAGGCACTGTACGCATCAAGAACTTGTTGCATTCGGATGATACACAATACATGTTGGCAGCATTGCAAGCTCTTGGTGCAGCTGATTTTGAATGGGAGGATAATGGTGATACTCTTGTGGTCCATGGTGGTGCTGGCAAGTTGCGTGTACCTGACAAGGAGCTCTACGTTGGCAATGCCGGTACAGCTTCACGCTTTTTGACTTCGGTGCTTACTTTGATCCCATCTACGGAGGGTAGCAACGCATCTGCAGCCGTATTGACTGGCAACGCACGCATGAAACAACGTCCCATTGCACCTTTGTTGACAGCACTCAAGGCCAATGGAGCACAAATCCAATCAACTGAAAAGGAAGGTTTCTTGCCTATTGCTGTCACTCCCAATGGTGGTTTCAAGGGTGGTCGTATTGAATTATCAGCATCCATCTCTTCTCAATATGTCTCATCCATCTTGTTGTGCGCTCCTTATGCTGTTGAACCTGTTGAATTGGTGTTGACAGGTGGTCAAGTTATTTCACAACCTTACATTGACATGACCATTGCCATGATGGAATCCTTTGGTGTATCCGTTGAGCGTTTGGAGAACAACACTTATCGTATCCAACAAGGCTCGTACAAGAACCCCGACACCTATGTCGTTGAATCCGATGCCAGCTCTGCCACCTATCCACTTGCCATTGCAGCTATCACTGGTACTACTTGCACAGTCACTAGCATTGGTTCCAGCTCGCTTCAAGGTGATGCTACTTTTGCTATCAATGTTTTGCGACCTATGGGCTGTACTGTTGAGCAAACGGAGACCACAACTACTGTTACTGGACCCCCTGTTGGTCAATTGAAACCACTTCCCAGCGTTGACATGGAGATTATGACCGATGCCTTTTTGACAGCAACCGTACTTGCAGCTGTTACTTCGAACCCTGGTGGCAGTGAGAATATCACACGCATTACTGGTATTGCCAACCAACGTGTCAAGGAGTGTAATCGTATTGCTGCCATGGTGCATGAACTTACCAAATTTGGCGTGACGGCATCCGAATTACCTGATGGCATTCAAATCCATGGCAAGCCCATTAAAGAGATCAAGGCACCCAAGGAAGGCGTTCATTGCTATGATGATCATCGTATTGCCATGAGCTTTTCGGTTCTTGCTAGCGTTGTTCCTAGTGGTACGATTATTCAAGAAAAGAAGTGCGTTGAAAAGACTTGGCCTGCTTGGTGGGATGATCTCGAAGGCAAGTTGGGCGTACGTCTCAATGGTGTTGATCTTGGTAAACGCAAAGGACAAGCTGGCAATGTATTGGGTCGTGTCATGACCAAATCTGGCAACAAGATGGATCATGAAAAGTCGATTGTTATTGTTGGCATGCGTGGTGTTGGCAAAACGACCTTGGGCCAATATGCCGCTGAGACGCTTGGATTCAAATTTGTGGATGTTGATCAGCACTTTGAAAAGACACAAAACATCACCATTTTCGATTTCATCAACACTTGGGGTTGGGAGCAATTCCGTGTCAAGGAAACTGAGACCTTGCAACAGTTGCTTTCTAATCCCGAATATGGTCGTCGCTACGTGATTTCTTGTGGTGGTGGTATCATTGAGACAGCCGAATCACGAGGTGTCTTGCGTGAGCATTGCCGTGCTGGTGGCAAGGTGCTCCATTTGGTGCGTGATTTGGATCAAGTCGTGAGTTATTTGAGCCGTGACACTACACGTCCCATGTTTGGTGAAGACATGCTTGGTGTTTGGAAACGACGACGACCCTGGTACCGCGAAGTGTGCAACTATGAATTTGTTGCTTATGCACAAGGCCTTGTGGATGGTGGATGGGTATCACCTGTTGATTGGGCTGCTATCAAAAAGGATCTTCAACGCTTCCTATTGTTCATTACCGGACGTCGTACCAATCACGTGGATTTGACACCAGGCCGATCAGTAGGACCAACGTCGTTTGTGTCATTAACGATGAAGGATTTAAGAACAGCTGTGGATCGATTGGAGCAAGTATGCGAAGGCGTTGATGCTGTTGAACTTCGAGTCGATTTACTGGAGCAACCTGAAGCTGAAAGAAATGGACTCAAATCTGAGATTGAGTATGTTGGTGAACAGCTTGCTATTCTTCGACGCAACACTGGATTACCTGTGGTGTTCACCGTACGCACGCAAGGTCAAGGTGGCAAATTCTCTGACAAGGATGAAGAACGCATGTTTGAATTGCTGCAATGGGGTGCTCGTTGGGGTTGTGAATATGTTGACGTTGAGATGGGATGGAGCCCAGCTGCCACACAAGCATTGGTGGATATCAAGGGTGAATCATTGATCATTTCTTCATGGCACGATGTTCGTCGACGAACACCTTGGGGTAGCACTGGTCTTGAAGCACGCTATGCTGATGCTGACAAGTATGGTGACATTATCAAGCTTGTTGGTGTAGCCACTTCAATGGATGACAATATCAGCCTTGAAACCTTCCGCAGCAGCAAAAAAGATGATGGAAAGCCATTGATTGCAATCAACATGGGCACTGTTGGACAAATGTCACGTGTACTCAACGAAGTCTTGACACCCGTAACGCACCCAGCACTCTCAGCTAAAGCAGCACCAGGTCAAATGTCACTTGCTGAAATCAACACCACTCGTCACTTGCTTGGTTTGATCCCTGAGAAGAAGTTTTGGTTGATTGGCACTCCTATTCAACATTCCATGTCACCTACTTTGCACAATACTGGTTTCAAGGCATTGGGTCTTCCTTTCAAGTATGGTCTTCTTGAATGCCACATGGTCGATTATGCTGAGGATGCTCTCCTTAATGATCCTGATTTCGGTGGTTGTTCAGTGACTATCCCTCACAAGCTGGCTGTGATGAAGTATCTCGACAAGGTCAATGATAGTGCACAAATGATTGGAGCTGTCAACACAGTCTATGTGCGTTATGAGGAAACCGAAAAGGGAGAAAAGCAACGTCGTTTGTATGGCGAGAACACTGATTACCTTGGTATCATGCGTCGTGTTCAGCCATTGATGTTGGATCCCACCAATCCTCCAGAGCAAGGTCTTGTTCTCGGTAGTGGCGGTACTGCACGTGCAGCTTTGTATGCATTGTACAAGATGGGCATCAAGGACATTTATTTGTGGAATCGCACTACAAGCAAGGCGCATGAATTGGCCAAGGCATTTGCATCATTGTGTACTGTCACCGTTATTGAATCATTGGACAATGCAAAGATTGAACCTGGTGTTATTGTTTCGACTGTTCCTGCCGATAGCGGTATTGAGCTCCCTGAACACATTTATGGTGGTATCAAGGGTATCATTTGTGACATGGCCTACAAGCCTCGTCGTACCAAGTTGTTGCAACAAGCTGAACGCAAGGGTTGGTTCTGTGTTGAAGGCATCCAAGTGCTTATTGAACAAGGTCTCGCCCAATTTGAGATTTGGACTGGCAAACATGCACCAGCACAGCGTATAGAGGATCAAGTGTTGAAAGCCTATGAGCTGTAAAGTCGTACAATAGATCGCACACTCAAATAAATCATTCTTTTTGTTGAGGGATGTCATCCCACATGTATGTATTGTTTATTGATCTCATTGCCATTACAAGATTCTCTACTCTCAACGCTCATCACATGATCGATGGTAAGTAACCAAGATGTTGTTTCTAAAGGGGAGTGTAATTTCAAATGTCCGAGCTACTCGTTTTGGCACTTTGCGCCGAGTTTGGCATATCACTCACACGCACAAACCACTTTTGAATCGTTCTCGTTGGTTCCCTTTATTCTTTCTTTTCTCAACTCGTCTATTCTTATTTCCCCCCTCGAGTGTTGCTACGATACCCAACCATGCCACCCAAGAAAAAGGAACAAGGCACCAAGATCATTCTAAGGACATACGAAGCAGGCGATTTGGAAGCTGTTCGAGCATTGCACACAACAAGCTGTTACTTAGGACTGGTTCCTGAAGGCATTCGTGCGAAGTTATGGAGTCCATTTACCTGGCTCATGTGGTTCTGTGGCTACACATTGTTGCTAATGTCCGTTCCTGCTCTTGTGTTGGGCGATCCGGACGCGACTTTGGACAAGGACAGGTGGTCGCCGTTTATACTGAAGATGACTCTGTCAGCGATATGGGCAGCTATTGGATTTTCACTGGTGTATATCAAAACGGAGCGTGTGGATGTAGCACGTCAAGTGGATGATGCTCTTGCCAATGACTTGAGTGACCCCGAAGCATATTACTTGCCATGGAACACCGATGAAAATGGCGTCAAGGTTCCTCGACCTCAAGAAGCACCAGCTCATTTCTGGGTATTGACCGTGGATGGTGTTGTATGTGGCATGTTGGGTATGATTGCCTATGCGGATCGTGTACGAGATAAGCGTGATGCAGCACAAAGGAAGTTGCCTTGGTGGAAACGTGCCTTGGGTGGAACCGAGCCTGACGCTTATTTTGCTGAACCCACTGAACCAAAGACAGCAATCCTGCAACGATGGGCTATTGCCTATGAGTATCAAACATGTGGATTGTCATCACTCATGCTCGAACGCGCAATGAAATGGGCAAAGGAAAATGACATTGAGTATGTGTTTGCCGGTACCAACGAAACGCATATGGCAGCGGAGCAGATTCTTACCCGACGACATGGATTTCAAATGGTCAACAAGCGTAAGAACATGTTTGGTCACGTGGCAACGTTGGTGTGCAATGTGCAAACCTGGATCGATGAATGTGGATCAAAATCAAAGGGCGTTTACAAGAAGATCAAGAAATAATCATAGAATAGCTTCATCTCAATTCATTGTAATCTAATAATACTATAATAATAAAAGGACCAGCTAATAGCCTCTTCCTCCCATTTGCTATTGTTGCCCAATCCACTACATGTGAACGATGCACCTGCTACTTCTTATTAACATTCCCATCATCCAACTTTCTTTGATTCGAGAGGATCTGCATGAGCAACCCTCAAACAAAGAATACATCAACATACACTATACCAATGTGCCGATCCTCACATGGTCTACCGTACATTTACACCCAGCCATTCAAAACCTTCATAATGAAGCATGAGGTCTTCATTAGAATAAAGAGTTGATATTGGTGCTCCCAGCACCATCCATGTAATGTATGAATTCATAAATCGGGAGTTGTCAGCCACTTCCTCCCATTTCAAACTTCTATCCATCCCACCCCATGTGAACGATACTCATGCTTCAGTCCATCATTTCTATCATTCAACTTTCTTGATCCAAGTTGGTTTGGCTGAGCTACGCCCAAACAATGGATGCTTCAATTGAGATACGTACCACATGCTGTATGCGGCGACCGATTACTCTTTGTTTGTACGTAGCTCAGTCAAATCGGCTCGGATCAAGGCAATTGAATCACGGAAACAAATGTCTGGAGCAGGAGAATCATTCACATGTATTGGTTTTGGCAACAGCTGGGGATCAGAGGAAGTAGCTATTAGCTGCCAATGATGAGCTGTTATTGAATAATGCATAAAGTATAATCCATCAATTCTTCCCAGTCATGCAAGATAGCTGTGTTACACAAACACGTCCCTCTGCATCTTTTGCTCTGTCAGGGCCTAGTTGATTGACAATGAACAAAGACCACTCTTCATATAGCATCACGCTTACAAACATAAAGGTGCCTGTATCTCCGAACTTTACAATCAAACATGGGGTTTTGAATAGAGCAATGGGCTCGGCTTGGCCAACAGCACCTTGTGTGAAAGTTTCGCGTTCAATGTCGCAAACAGCCCAAAAAATATTTTTTGGTCGTCGTCGTTGAAGAGGTCGACCCCCAGATCCAGTTTGGCTGGTAGCGACATTGCGAAATCTGGGATTGGCAAGCTTGATCGTGCCACTTGCACCCAAGGTGCAGTTGGCCAAGCCGAGCACATTGCTCTAATAAAAACCCAACGTTTGATTGTAAAGTTTAGAGATACAGGCACCTTTATGTTTGTAAGCGTGATGCTATATGAGAAGTGGTCTTTGTTCATTGCCAAGTAGCTAGACCTTGGAGAGCCAAAGATGCAGAAGGACCTCTTTGGGTAACTCAGCTAAAAAGTCAGGACTTCAGGGACAATGCATGAAAGATACGCAACCCTCACTTTGATGTCCTACATTGGCAGCTAATAGCCACTTTTGTGCATTCCCAACTTTTGTGCATTCTATTGTAGGTGGACGATGCTCCTGCTCCAGACATTCATTTCCATGATTAAAGTAGGTTGATCCGAGCTGATTTGACTGAGCTGCGGTCAAAGAGAGATTACATCACTCTGCACATAAAGCATGCTCGATGTAGCTCAACCGATGTAATCTTGTGTGAGCGTAACTCAACCAAATCAGCTCGGATCAACCTACTTTAATCATGGAAATGAATGTCTGGAGCAGGGGCATCGTTCCCATGCAGTGGAGCTCGCAACAATGATGATTGGATAAAAGTGGCCGTTAGCTAGCAATATATGCCTGTTCGTAGATGATCCATAAAGTAATTATACATTGCCCCTTTCATTCATGCAAACGTAGCTGTGTTACACAACACGACCCTCTGCATCTTTTGCTCTGCCAGGGTCCACGTACTTGACAATGAACAAAGACCACTCTTCTTATAGCATCACACTTACAAACATAAAGGTATCTGTATCTCCAAACTTTACAATGAAACGTGGGGTTTTTATTAGAGCAATGGGCTCGGCTTGGCCAACAGCACCTTGTGTGAAAGTTTCACGTTCAATGTCGCAACTAGCCCAAAAAATATTTTTTTGGTCGTCGTCGTCGAAGAGGTCGACCTCCAGATCCAGTTTGGCTGGTGTCGACATTGCGAAATCTGGGATTGCCCACGATGAACTTCATACTTTGACACAAGATTCCTTTGATCCCGACGAGCACGTTGATCTATTAAAGAGCCCACGTTTGATTGTAAAGTTTAGAGATACATGCGTCTTTATGTTTTTACTATGATGCAAGCGTGATGGAATATGAAAAGTGGTCTTTGTTCATTGTCAATCAACTAGTCCCTGGCAGAGCAAAAGATGCAGAGGGACGTGTTTGTGTAACACAGCTATCTTGCATGACTGGAAGGATTGATGGATTATACTTTATGGCTATCCACAATAGTCCATGTATTGCACGCTAACAGCCATTTCCTCACAATCAGCGTTGTTGCAAAATCCACTGCATGTGAATGATTCTCCTGCTCCAGGGCATCATTTCCATCATTCAAGTTTCTTGATCCGAGCCGATTTGGCTGAGCTACGCCCAAACAAAAAATGCGTCAATTCTTGAAAGACAGACCCTGCGAATGTCTCCGTCTTTCAAACTTTTGGACGCTCTCATTCCAAATTTTCAAATGAAGCGTGAAGTTTTTATTAGAAAAAAGTTGATCAGCATGCTCGGAGCACCCTTCTGACCAATTTTCAAGTTAGAGGTGGGCAACTTCGGGGCGGTGGACCGTCCGCTCTTTTGTTCACGTCATCTACCATTTGGACCACCCCCGCATTTTAAATCTTCATAATGAAGCCTGCGACTTTTAAATGAATGAAGTTGATCAGCAGGTCCCGGCGAACCTTCTGACAAAGTTTCAGGTTCGAGATGGGGAATCCCAAGGTAATACATACTAATTCGATAAACCATGAATCGGCGCTGTCCTCCATATCCGACTTTCATAGTAAACCCCACATTGCACCCTCCCATTCCAAATTTTCAAATGAAACATTAGGTCTTTTTTAATACAACATTGATCAGCATAACGAAGAGCTCCATGTGTGAAAGTTTCAGGTATGAGAGGGGCAATCTCAATATCAAGGTTTGATGTACAATGTTCATGCATTCATACAAGAGGTGTGCGGCCTATTTAATTTCCACCTCTTCCGCACCCAGCCTTCCTCCCATTCTCAACTGTTGGCCCATTCAAGCACATACAACTACTACCTGCGAACGATTGTCCTGCTTCAACCATCATGTCAATCCCACCATTGTCTTGATCCGATTGTCTTTGACTGAATGGCAAGTCCATGGCGTGTACACAGCCTTCTTATCACTCTACTACAACACACGAGTCTCTTGACACTCCACCTTCCCTTGTGCACCCCTCGGCCACAACCAATCGTAACAGCAGGTGACATTAGCAAGGTCTTTACTCCATTGTCTCAAGTTACGTGCAGCAGCTTGTCTAGCAACCCTTTTTCACGTGGACAGCAGATAGCCATTGCATAGAAGCAGCTTTATTTACGAGTAGCAACTTTGTTCAATACATACGACTTCTTGTGAATACGGATATGGATCTGAATATCGGTTTGGTATATGGGATGGAAGGAATTGGGTATACACAGCACGTGGAAAAAGAGTGTATCTATTGTCAACTTGGTCTTGATGCTATCAACATGTTGAACGATTGGAGCATACTTTATACGCTATTCCATGGCAACCACAATCATCGTCCTTTATGCAACATGTCAACCAAGTACATCCATCGTCATCCAACTACATGTCTTGGCAGGCCGTGATGAAGTTCGCCACCACGTATCAAGCGTCATCTTCCATTCACCTTTACACAATCCACACCCAAAGGATAGAAACTTCCCAAAGCAATGTATCTTCCCCATTGGATCCACTCGCTGTATCTCTCAATTTGTCTCTTGTGAATGATGTCGGATTAAAGGATCCACTTTAACGAATACGATATTGCGTTGTACAATCTTTCTAAGTTTTACAAGGCCTTCCTTTTTGCTGAGGAGGGCACTTGATGCATTGGATTATAGAAAGATTTGTTGGTATGGCAAATGGAGGATTGTAACAAGTATGCGTACCCACTTCAGAAGCTGTGATAAAGGAAGAGGAAGGGTGTGATTGATTCATTGTGTTTTGAACAAAGGCTGCATTGCCATCTTCTCCCTTTTTCGGGAATGGATCTTCATGTTCCACTTCTGATGATTACATAGGTCTTGTAAGATTACGGTGGGAGATAATAATTGAGTGATGGAATAATGACAAACGAATTGAAGCAATGGATATGAACCCTCCAACCCCTTTATTTTCTTTGTTTCAAGAAGGTTTTGACGACACAAAGAATAATGATTTGCAGAATTGTACATGCAAGGAGATAACCTGATGCGATCAACGACGACGTAGATGTGAAAATGGGCCGTTTATCACTTGTATATGCTGATTTCCCCTTGATCTGATGCATGTGTATTGTATGCAATGCATAATGGGATTTTTGACAAACAATGGGCAAAGTCTATAAAAGTAACATACAGGAGACGACGGGTGTGATCCAATAGGAGAATGAATAATGTACATACACAAAGAAAAGTGATGCATGCGGAATTGTAGTAGAAGGTGTCGTTACGTACATCTCCAACACTGGTGCTAATAGTGCAGCCCATGACATGTTGTTGGGCTGATCGATTCCTTGCATGTGCATATGACTTATCCTGTCGGATCTAATGTCACATCTTTGCTTGCATCTCTCCTAGTAGTGAAACGTTGAAAGATATAAAGATGGTCAAGAGGAGCAAGGCAAGGGATACGTTACTGGCTGTGTGGTGTTTGTGCACGGGTTGCTGAGTGAGGTGATGTACCGACTTTGGTTGTGGGGTTTGGTTACTTCCAAATGGCGACTCAAAAAGTGATGCACATGAAACACACGGAAGCACGTGCTGGATCAAGGAGACCAAGTGAATGGGACCCAATGTATCATTTGCTTTGAATCATGATGATAAGAGTACAAGAAAGGCAGCGGTAATGCTGGTAATAGCCATCCTAACCGAAAATAGCTGGATCTATTTGTTTGCTTACGACAATGCATTTGACAGGTGTTGAGAGTTACACATACGATACACAAAAAGAGAGAGGTCTTCATGCACTAAAAATCGATATGATGCCTTGTCGGCTTTCTTTTTTCCTTCATCTCCCTGTCCCATGATGCAACATTTTTCGGGTGCCGCGCCCCTCCCCTCATGCAGCATGCTTCTTTTTCTCACAACTTTTTTTTCAACATACGCAGGGCCAGGGGGTAACACTATCTTGGAAGAGTGAGCGGGGTAAATGAGGAGACAAGAGAGAGCCTCGGTTGCTGACCATCAATTGATCCCAATTCCTTGATGGGATACAACACGAGTAAATCACAACAGCATCGTTAATGTTGGATATGGATACAATGATGTACTTTTTAAGCAGTGGTATACGATGGCGGAAGAGTGAAAAAGTGGAAAGAATTCATGCACATACATATGCATGTGTGGGCCCGCGCAATTTGTTTACAAGTGAAAGTTGCACCTCGCTAATGATACGATTATTCTCCCACGTAAATCATCATTAACGTGCTTTCATCACGACTATAAATTCGTAAGGAGCTGCTGCTTTTCTTTTTGCTCCCCATTCGTTTTTCTTCTTCTTTCTTTAACATGTCTGCTATCGAAACTACCACACACAACGAACCTGTTGTTGATCCCACTACTGGTGATAAGCCCACCAGCCCTGAAGAAACACATGCTACCACTGAGAATGCTGAAGAGACATCTGCCGAGCAACAGCAATCTTCATCCAATGATCAACCAACTCCAACACCTGAAGAATCCAAATCCAATGATAAAAAGAAGGATGACAATGAAAACAAAAAGCGATTCAGCTTGTTCAAGAAAAAGGGTGCTCTTGGTGGACTTTTTGCTCGATCCAAGGTGACTATTTTTTCATACTTGGTTTCCTAAATTTCATTATTCACCATCCTTGATTGTAGACTACTGCCACAGAAGAAGTACCAGCTGCTGAAGAAACTGTGCCCACTGAATTGCCAAAGATTGAGCAGCTTCAACCTATCGATGTTGGTAACAATGAGGATGAACCCAAAAAGACTGAAGAGCAACAACAACAACAACCGTCCAATGCGTCAGAAGGTGAAGAACAAGAAGCATCTGCTACCAATGAGCCCGATACCGCAGCCTTAGGTGAAGCTGCTGATGCACCTGCTGAGAGCAACACTGCTGCAGCTGCAGCTACCAATGAGGACATTGCTGATGAAGGTCACGCCACCGTTGAGCAAACACAAGAAGCTGCAAAGAATGATGATGATGCCAACAACAAGCAGCCTACTACTCCCACCAAACGCCAATCATTTATTAGCAAGCTTTTCAGCAATAAGAAAAAGTCAGCTGAACCAGAGCAAAAGGATGAGCAACAAGATACTACAACAAGTGATGAACAACAGGAAGATAATGCTGCTGCTGAAGAAACAGCTTCTCCATCGGATGAACGTAATGAGGAGGGTGAACAACAACAACAACAAGAGAAACCTGAAAAGACTGAAGAAAGCAAGTCCCCATCATCACCCACATTTGGTCGCCGTTTGACAGCCTTGTTTGGTAAAAAGAAGAAATCTGCCAAGGAGGCACCTGCCAACACCAACAATGATGAGCAACAGCAACCCGCAGAAGCTGAGAATGGAGATGAAGATATCCCACAACAAGAAAATGATGAACAAGCTGCTGCAACATCAACAGCTGACAAGAAGGAGGAATCAACCGAGAAAGAGGAGACTACCGCTCATGAAGAAAAGGAGCAACACGATAATGCTGTTCATGATGAAAAGGCTGCTGTTGCTGCTGCTTCAGTTACCAAGGAAGGCCCAGCTGCTGTGGTTGCTTCGGCATAAATTCCCTGTCTCCTTACTTTTTTTTGTCTCAGTTTCTCGTTTTGCATCTCCTCACACATGACACACACCACTCACTAACACACTCACACATCAACAAGACCCATTACACTTTTATACGAATTACCTTACCAATTAATCTTTTTTTGCTTTCTCTTACACAGCTTGTGCTTAATGCATGTCATCATTTTTCTCTTTCTGCTCATTACAATAAAAGAAACGCAAGCACATTCAGCTTGTTGAAAGACTTGAATCATCACAACATGCTTGTGTCACTCCTTTACATTATAATGCTTCAAGTTAGGATGTGAATTAGGCTCACACCAGCATCAGCTGGGATAAGGAAGCAATGCTATACTATGGGCCATTGGAGAGTAGGAGGCTCTCTCCCCTTCCCCTAAAATAGAATTGTAGATGACAGGTCCTGTTTCCCTTGGATGTATGTCTCCCACTTTCTGGTTGATGAATCTTGGAACCAATCCTTGATCCCGTATCTTGTTTGTTCTCCAATCTTCCACTGTACAAGGAGTACCAGCATGTAGCATCGTTTATAGGATGATCTTTGACCCTGCTGATGTTGGCATCATTCATGCAAAGATGTAGCCTACCATTTTTGTCTCCTCCATTTGCACTAGCTAAGCAATCAAAGTTGATGATGGTCATTGTTATTGTAGGATCAGCTGACTTTAACAATGACGCTCTTTGTAGTGAGCATGCATAGCGTATGCTGATGATTGATACCACACCATCATTTTCGGATAATAACCGCCGCCATTCTTGCGTTTACATAATGCGTTGGTGGTACACAATCATGAGAAAGTTTGGTTAAGTAAGCAGCATTTGCTTATGAAATCAACCTCATCGTCTCACAACAAGATGTCATACGTAAATCCTACCCCACTCATGCCATTCATAGATGCTCTACCATCCACGCTACCAAGCATGGTCCTCTGTAATCCAATGCCAGAATGCTCCGATTATTGCCTATGATGACTTTTTATAAGCTCGGTAGTGACACTATTATGGAGAAGAGAGAGTGGTGTCAATCGGGTTTTTTGCCTTTTGCTGCTAGTGGAATACTTCCGTGTGTATGTGTGTAACCTGCAGGTAGTGAACGCTTTCCATCATTTGATCAACACAGCAACATGGGCAAGATACATAAATGAAAAAGTGAGTGCTGCAATTGCATGCTTCATTTTGTGTGCGTCCATCAACAATACTCGAATACATGTAATGTAAAGCTAATCAGATTGAGCTAGAGCTATGTTAAAGGCTTCTTTCCCCTTGAGGAGCAATGGCCACACAAAGAAAAAAGATCGGCTTTCATAATTCGATTTACCCCATCCATCATCCGATTTGCTGTGTCATGTACTACTACAACGTAAAAAGATTACAGCATGTATGAAGCAGTGAGAAGAAACAAGCATAACCTGGTAGAATTTTCTCATGCACCACATCGGAAATCCCGGTGCGCTTTGAATTATTATAAAAGAAAGCCAATCCTCCCCTTTCTTTCACACAACTTCAGGATATACATACTTGAAATGGTGGCACGTGGAGTACTAACAAGCGTGTCAATGGCCATCATGGCTGTTGCCACTGCGGCAGCACCTCTTGTCAGCTTGGAGAAACGAGAAGAAAGCAACAATGGATTAACGGATCGCGTCACGTGGGATAAACATTCGCTTTTGATTGACGGCGAACGTCTCTTTTTCTTTTCTGGCGAGTTTCATGTATGGATACACACACTTCATAGGATCGTTATTAGTAGCTGTTGGCTCATCATGATGTGTGATTTCTAGTACTATCGCCTTCCATCACCCAGCCTATGGTTTGACATCATGGAGAAATTCAAAGCTCTTGAATTCAATGGTGTATCTTTTTATTTCAACTGGGGTTATCATTCACCAAAGAAAGGAGTCTATGATTTCGACGGTGTACGAGATGTTCAAAAGGCGTTTGATGCTGCAGCAGCAGCAGACCTTCATGTGATTACTCGTGCAGGCCCCTACATCAATGCAGAAGTGGTATGTCTTATCATTGTAGAATCAAAAGGGGGATATCGATCATGGGCTCATTTCTACACTTTCAGGATTGTGGTGGTTTCCCGGGTTGGTTAATGGATCAACACAGCATGGCAAGAAAAAGTTCGCCTGAAAATGATGCCAACAGCAAAGAGTAGGTGGATGCATAAATAAGACCATCATTGATGACACTAATACGTATGCATCGATTATGCAGATGGCTTGAAGCTATCGACAAGTACATTGTACCCAACCAAATAACAAAAGGCGGTAGAGTCGTGTTGAACCAAATTGGTAAGTAAGGTATACAACGTGTGTTTATTGTATGATGGCTCACATTGTGTGTGAATACTAGACAATGAATACGCCGATAATGTTGACCCTTACTATATGGAGATGATTAAGCAAAAGTTTGCCGAGGATGGAGTTGACGTCCCTTCTATCTTTAACGATCCAAACACAAATGGCTATTTTGCACACGGCACTGGTTCAGTGGATATTTATGTAAGGCTTCAATACGACAATAATGGTACATTTAATGCAGCGTGACTCATAAGAATTATCATAGGGCTGGGACAGCTATCCACTTGGTTTCGACTGCAGCAATCCTACAGTATGGCCCAACAATCGCAGTACTACTTGGCGAGATTACCACGAAATGATGAATCCAGGGGAGCCGATGGCATTGTATGAATTCCAAGGGGGGGCCTTTGACGCCTGGGGAGGGCCGGGTTACGACGCATGCCGTACCATGGTGAACGAGCAGTATGCAAAGGTGTTTTACAAGAACAACTATGCCCAAGGTGCCACGATGCAGAACTTGTATATGGGATATGGTGGCTCGTCGTGGGGCAGCTTAGCGAAGCCGTCTGTGTACACGTCGTATGATTATGGTGCTCCCATTTCAGAACCTGGTCTTATGACTCCAAAGGGTTACGAGGTGAAGTTGCAAGGTACGCTGCATGAATTATGCATAGGATGGTTGTCTCACATTGCTCTTCTCCATGTAGGCACATTTCTTCATACCGTTAAGCCTTTCTGGACCACCGAGCACTTTTCTCCAAAGGTCGATAAGGATGATATTATTCTCGTGGATGGCTTGGCCGATGTCAATACCGATACCAAGTTCTATATTGCTCAACATTGGAACACTGCTTCTGAGGATAAGGATGAGTAAGTAGATTACAATTTGGATTGCAAGGATTGGATCAGCTAATGATGGTGATGGTTATGGTATGGTAGATTCCATATTGATATTGAAACAAGCGATGGCAAATTCACCATTCCACAAAAGAGCAAGCTGGTTCTTGATGGTCGCGAAGCCAAGATCCTCACCACCGATTACGATTTCAATTCGCAACATTTGGTCTACACTACAAGCGAGATCTTCACTCATCAAGCAATGGGATCACATGACGTGATGTTGGTTTATGCATACGAGGATCAGGAAGGCGAATTCGCACTCAAGCTCTCCAAGGATGATGTCAAGGTCGATGCCAAGGATGATTCAGTATCGCATTCGGTGGAGGATGGCATTTTGCTTATCAACTACAAGCACAACAACGGCACTACACCTATCTATATCAGCGGTGGATCGGATCAAGACCTCTTGTTACTTGTGGCAGGATACTCAAGTGCTACGCGTTGGTGGGCACCTATCGTCAAGGACAGCAAGGATCGTGTTTTGATTCAAGGACCTTATCTTGTGCGTGGTGCCTCTATCTCGGATTCCACCCTTGCCTTCACCGGTGATATTGATGAGACTACCGATATCGAAGTGGTCGTTCCTGAGAATATTGAGGCTTTCACATGGAATGATAAGGAATTGAAGCTCAAAAAGTCTGAGCATGGCACGTGGACTGGTACCATTGAATTCAAAGATCCCAAGATTGATATCCCCGATTTGACAAAGGCCGAGTGGAAATACAGCGAGGCTTCCCCTGAAATCAATCCTGACTTTGATGACTCGACTTGGACCACTGCCAATCACTTGCAAACCAACTCTGTCACCATTCCCGATACTTGGCCTGTTCTTTTTGCTGATGATTATGGTAAGCTTGTATTATAGTATATGTCGTCAGACACTAAAAAAGATCTACTATAGGTTTCCATAGCGGCTGCATTTGGTTGCGTGGCAAGTTCAATGGTTCTACCGACATCACTGGTTTCAACTTGACAGCTATCTCAGGTGATGCTTCAGCCTGGATGGCATGGCTCAATGGTGAATACCTTGGTGGATATGAAGTTGGCAACCAAGCCTTTGAGGATTTGAATGGCACGCTCAAGACCGATGGTGAAAATGTCATTTCGTTATTGCTTTGGACAACGGGTCACGAGGATGATTGGAATGCTGATGACAATTACAAGACTGCACGTGGTTTCACACAAGCTGAACTTTTGGGTACCAGCAACCAAACAATTTGGACCATCGATTGGAAGATCCAAGGCAATTTGGGTGGTGAAGATCTTGCTGATCCAGTACGTGGACCCTACAACGAAGGCGGTCTTTATGGTGAGCGCATGGGATGGCACCTTCCTGGTTTCGATGATGGTGATTGGGATAAGGTTTCTGTTCCTGAGGAAAAGAATCGCACTGGTGTCTCTTGGTATCGCACCAACTTTGATTTGGATATTCCTGATGGCTATGATGCACCCATGAGCATCAAGTTTGATGATGACAGCAAGACTCGGTATCGCGCATTGCTCTTTATCAATGGATGGCAATTTGGACGTTATGGTAAGTAGTCTTTTTCATGCAAGTTGTATCAACATGGTATTCATCACGTGTCACTTTATAGCCAATGATTTAGGTCCTCAAACACAATACTACCTGCCATCTGGTATCCTCAACACCAAGGGCAGCAACACATTAGCCGTGGCCGTCATTCCTATTGACAAGGGTGCTCAACTTGGCAAGGTCTCTCTTGAAGCTTACAAGGTGCTCGAGTCATCTATCCCTGCTGTGGAGCTGGTTGAATCTCCTGGCATTGACAAGCGCCATACTTAATCTGTAATACAATCATTTACTCAATTAAAGTGTACTTGTACTATTTGCTTCATATTAAACATTGCTTCGACAAGGAAAAGTGGGTCGACTACTGACAACATAAAGGCCATGTATGTGTGATATATACGCAAACATCTTTCGTTGGAATTTTTTATATATAAACAAATCAAGGGGCTGGGAAAGGGGAAAAGGTGCCTTATTCATCCTTGTTAAATGCCTTCATTTCTACAGTATCCTTCTGCTGCTGTGGTGATTGATGCTGTTGTTGCTGTTCTCGCATTCGATCCATGCCTTCGATAGCGTATTCCTTGGCAATCTTGGTTGCTTCACCAAACACAGTTGTCAGGATGCGTTCTAAAGGACCCCATAGATTGAGAGCATAAATGACATAGCCAAAGGAGATGCACATGACAAATAGCACCAGGTAGAGAGGACTCTTGATGATGGTCATGAATTCATTCCAACCGAGGGCAATCATGACAACCAAAAGCCACGAGGGTATCTTGGCGGTGGTGGCAACAATCGACCGCTTAGCTTCGAGATAAAATGCATCCGATTCACGCTTGAAGCGGTTGGTGATATCAATCTGCTTGGCTTCAGTCAACACAATCAACGAATGCTTGAAATCGAAATCCTCATCCGACTCAATTTCAAAGTCCTCATCATCCTTGAGGTCAATCTTGGCAAACAATGGTATCAGAGTGATAGCCTAATATTCATGTTAGCTCATCTATCAATCATGTAAGATCCATCCTACTCACGTCATCTCGTGCACGGCGAAAGTAGCTGTCAATGTCATCGGTTGGCTTCCAGACACGGGGAAGCCCATGTTCATCATAACGGAATTTCTCTTCAAATCTGCAAATTGTTGTCAATGCAAGCGCCCAAAGCAATGTATGATTTGATTTCTCACCTTGAACGCAATTTCAAAAGAAGCATGTTGTCTGCAAGCTCTTCATCCACCTTTTTACGTAAAACGAGCCATGCTTGACGCTTCAAACCAAGGATCGACTCTTGCAATTCTTCATCGGATGAATTGAAACCTAAATCCCAAACACGTCAATGCTATGTCTCTACAACAAGAGCAAGCAATACTTACTTTTGGCCTTCTCCACCAATGTCTTTTGACCATGCTCTACCGTAGATTGATATGCTTGAATAATATTGTGCCAGGTGTCATCCTTGGGGTTGTTGAGTGCCAAGGACACGGGATCAGAGAGCTCATTCTCGACTTGTTTCTACAATAGCAATTGTGTTAGGATGAAATGCGACTTGTATCAAAGTTAAACTTACCGACAACGCCTTGCTCATCTTTCTGAATTCATCAGCGCGTGCTTGGGCAGAGATCTTTGCAAAGTCTTCCTCCAATTGGTTGTGCTCATGATCATAAGACCAATCAGTATCAGGCAACACAATAGCTACGTAGCATTGAATTAGCAAATGGCAGCAGTAGTAGGCATGATGGATTTACCTTTAGCACCATCCAAGAAGAAAGCATCAGCTTCCTTGAGACAAGAATCCACGGCAGTGGCAAAGTTGTATCCAGGTTTCTTGAGCTCGGCCTACATTGATCCATTAATAAAATGGTTGCTCCTCGGCTACCCATAACAACAACAATACGTTACCTTGAGATTCTCTTCAAACATGATGCTAGCCTTTTTGTGCAAGTTCTTGAGTTGGCCAACGAAAAAGACATTGAGTTGGGTGTTGAGCTTTTCAAGCATGTCCTTCCTCTTCTTTTCATAAACGTCCTTGTGGTATCTTGATGCGTTCTTGTCAAAAGATTGCATTGCTTCTGTTCGGATTTCATCCATTTGCTTTCCTAGGTCGGGGATGGTCTGTGCCTTTTCGAGGATGGGGTTCTTGAAAGGAGCTATCCGCTGCATAAAGATTTCCACTGCCGCCTAAAAAAAGGTTGTCCAATTAAGTATACAGCAGCTTCCCGTGCATAAGACAAGTCACCTTACATTTGAGATTTCATCACATCGATACTGTGCCAAAAGTTCTTGCTGGGTAGGAAGATCAAGATCCTTGTTGGAAAGAATCTTATCCCAAATGCCAGATGCATACATGTGATAGCCATCAGCAGGAATACGCTTGTGATATTGTGGGCGGAAGACATAGTTGGGATCCTTTGGATCATTGAATCTAAACCATATCATAAGCAACATGAAGAACCCCATCGTCTCTACCACACGCCCCTTTTTTCCCCTCTCTTACCTGTGTCGAAGAACAGCCACCTCTTCATCAAACTTTTCGGGCAACAAGATCTTGTGTGGCAAGCCGGTAAACATGAAGTCGAAATAATCATGAATCTTGCAATCTTCGAGACCTTCGGGCTAACAACATGACGCATATCAGCATTGGATATATATATAAAGATTGTCCTACAATTGTACCTTGGATAATCCTGCCCAGATCTTTTCCAAATCAGCTTGTAGCGTCTTTGCCAAGTTCTCGAGAGGAGTAGCACCAACATGATCACGAATGACGATAAGGATCAATGTCTTTTCCTTGCTATATATCTCGAGGTCAACAAATGCTGCTTTTCAACACACCCCTTGCTTGATCCATCACCTCCCCCTTATTTCCTCACTTACTTTTTCTGGTTCTGGAAGAGTTGTAAATTGACTTCAAAGACAGTCTTGAGTAAGCCCATGTTGGCACCTTGATAAAGACCGACTTGATGCTCCCACAAGTTGAGAATGATGACTTCACTGGTAGCCATTGAGAAGAGAGCTGATTTGCGTTCAAAGTCTTGATCCTCGCCACGTTCACGACCATCGGTACCCTCGACATCCATCACGAGCACATGCATACCACGACCCCGAGACATCCAGATACCCTTGGTAGTTTGACTACGTTGGTTCTCATCCATGACATCAAACGAAGTACCAAAAAGTCGATTCAACAATGTACCTGAATGAGGGCAAGCATGTTAAATCGTATACACGCAATACATGATGATTTGGATCCTTACTTTTGCCTGTACTCTGTGAACCAAAGACGGCGACGACATTGTATTGGAAACCAGCATCCGCAAGAGACCATTTGTTCATGTAACTTGGCAGTGTCTCACTATGTTTGTTGTTGTACATACGACGTTTTAGATATTTACACGTGATAATGTCATGCTGACGTTGAGGTGCGTGTGTATGTGTCTCTCTCTCACTCCACACTTACGTGAACTTTTGGTTTTCATCCACAATTTGAAGTCGAGGAATGTTGCCCGTGTCTTCATCCCAACTCTTGATAGGCGAGGCAGTTCCATTTTGAGCCGATTCTGCCGGTGTGTCGTTGCTCATGGTGTGTGTGTAGGGTTGAATGCAACTATAAGTAGAAAAGGTGGAGAGAGAAGAGAGAGAAGAGAGTTAAGCGGAAGTACTTTCGGACAAAGGAGAAAAAGGCAACAACAGCACAGCACGGGTACTCGGAAAGGTGTTGATGATTTGCCACCCTATATCAACCCCTCGCAATACAAAGGGACAACATAAGAGCCCACGCTTGCACTGTCATTGAATATCACTTACCTTGTTTTAAAGTGGGGGGAAGCACGAAAAAGAGCGTGAAGATAGCTGCGTGGAGATGGGGTTCCGGTTGGGTGCCGCACCACCCATTGATCTCGGACATTCAATGGGTTTTGCTATTTGCACCACGCAAGTGCACCATATCAATTTCAAACGCAGACGGCGGCACCATGTCCCCTCACTCAAAGCTTCATCACTCAAAGCTTCTAATATGTAGCTTCTAGGTGTGCATGCGGTTGAATAACGGTGATGGATCGACAGCAGGAACATTTACATTATGTGACACCTTTTCGTTCTGTAGACCTACTAACTTGCTGTGGAGAATGCAATCGATTGCGCGGATCAAAAGGTGTAAAGCAGCTTTTTTGGATGCATCCATGGACGTGGTAGATGGTGGTGTGCGGTGACTTTCGAAGAGGATTACTGACGACGCTACACTTTCCTAGTCAAGATAGTATTGAAAATCACCGCATCCAATAATAAACCAATGTGCCATATCGTTTGAAACCGACCATGCATGTTGCAGGGTATATGTATAAGCATAAAAGCGGTCTATATCATCAAATAGCATCATAGCACAAAGCATGCAAGAGAGAGTAATAAAGGATGATCCTCAGCATGCACAAGACGCGCTACATCGTCATTCGCGGCATTTCAATGAGACGAGAGGCGTTACACTGAACACGAAGCATGGTGGCAGTTTTAGTAATTGATTCCATTAGCACACGCATTGAAAAGAAAATATCCTGCTTCGTGTTCAGTGTAGCGCCTCTCGTCTCATTGTTAATTTCCACTTCTTCCACTCTCAGCTTCTTGCCTCTTCCTCTCATTCTCAGCTGTTGGCCTATTCAAGTATACAACTACCACCTGCGATCGATTGTGCTGCTCCAACCCATCATGCCATACTACGCATGCCTTGATCCGATAGCCATTGACTAAATGGCAAGTCCATGGCGTGTGCACAGCCTTCTTGTCACTCTACTACAGCACACGAGTCTCTTGACACAACACATGCTCTTGCACGCTCCTCTTCCACAATCAACCGCAACAGCAGCTGTCATTGGCTTCGTCTTTGTTCCATTGGGTCATGAAGCATTTTCTATTTGTGACAGCTTGCCTACAGCCGTTTCACGTGAACAGCAGATGGTCATCATATAGAAGCAGCTTTATTTACGTGTAGCAATTTTCTTTCAATACATACGAGTTTTTATGGATATGGATATGGATCTCGAGGTTGATTTGATATATGGGATGGGATGGGATGGGATGGGATGGAAGGATTCGGCTAGATTGAACGGATTGGTTGCCTTGAACGTGGGATGCCATATGAGCCATCAAGCAAGACAACCGATTGCGCGGATCAAAAGATATACAGCAGCTTTGAATGCATCCATGGACGTGATAGATGATGGTGTGTGTTGATTCTCGAATGTGGATGATGATGTTGACACGTGCTCCAACCACATAGTGGTATGAAGATATCGCTTTACTGTTGGTGTACTTATTCATTTCATCACCAGTCATTTAATCTCTTTGACAATGTACACAGCGCGCTCATCCCATCACCAATCATTTGATTTCTTTGACAATGGACACAGTACAATCATTTCATCACGCATCATTTGATCTCTTTACTAATGATGCACTCATTCCATCACCAGTCATTTGATTTCTTTGATAACGCGCTCGTTCCGTCACCAGCCCTTTCATCATTCAAAGAATAATCATCACTACGTGGGTGAATTCCCACTTTTTTCTTTTCTCATCTATACCATTTCACTACCACACAATAATGGATGTTGACGACGAAGCAATGGACGTCGATGACCAAAACAATGATCAAGCTGCTATCGTGGAACAAAACAGAGAACGAATTGAGACATTTCGTGCTAATCGCCATAACACCCGGACCGCCACTAGGAACTGCAAACTGGAAACAGCCCTCAACGAACAATATCAAGGCTTAGTCGTAAGTATACATTGAATGAGTTCTTAATAAGGCTAGGAACCTGACGTAAGATATCATCTAGGGACCTTTAAGAACGCTTTCAGAGGATTACACAGTTGTCAGGCGGGACGCATTCGACTTGGTGAACATGGATATTTTACGATGGGTCGAAGAAGATGGAAATGATTCAACATGTCCTCCAATATTAAGCCAAGCATACTGGGAGAAGGCATTCATGTTGTGCACATTGCCACCTACCCATATCGAGGTAAGCGAAAATGAACGTGTCATGTAGTTCTTTGGACTGTGCTCTAATGCAATTTATAGCCAACTGCTGAGCCCAACTTCTTGCATCTCACTCAGACTTTCAACTGGTGCCTTCAGCAATGTCGACTTCGTCAACCAAATGAATTTCCCGATGGCATTGATCCAAGTATGTAAAGATCGGCAAAGCTTCCTTTGAAATAGGCTGCTAACCCTTGGATAAATTATAGATGTGCCCCAACCGCTCTATGATCCTCCAGACTTCAACTCAGGCACTTTGAGACGACGTCTTGCAGCTGAATTTGCAAGAGGAGAAGCAATCCCTGGTAATATGCGTTAGACTTAATGTTCTCCATCCAAAATGCTAACTTTGAATCCACCATAGCTGTCAAAAATCATCTTGGTCTTAATCCACCCAAGTATATGAAACATACCTTTACGGCTTTCTTCTATGAATTACAAGACCGTATCGGACGCAATTTACCACGACGACCACAAGCATTCGGTATGTAAACGTTTTACATAGTTCGAAGATTCGAAAACACTAACACTGGTAAAATTAGCAAACGTAATGACAAAGCATTTGTTGAATCATGACCCACCCGAAGATGTTGATTTCCACCTTGTTGATTTCGATGAGCAGCCATTGGCTGTCGTGGCTGAGGTTAAAGCTTATTATCAGTAAGTCTATTATGTACTCATATCTTTGTGAACAAACCATGAACATCATCTTTATTAGAACCCATTACGAAGAATTTGAAGGCTCTTTTGCCAATTATGATCTCACTGAAGTTGGCAAGAAACCAGGCCGACGTGTCAACATGGCGTACATTCCGGGTGCACTACGATACCTTGCAGGCCTGCTGTCCATGGAAGCTGAGATTTTGGATAGTCAACGCTGGACTGTGATCCCTATAGGCAAGCTCCAAATGGCATTCGTACCTGTGGATACCCATGTGTTGTATTGGGTCTGTCGTCTTGCCCATGAAAACCCAGACATTGACTTCAACGCACCGCCTGCATTGATGGTAAGCCGTTAATTACATGCATAAAAAACCACGATCTAATTACAACTTGTCTACTATAGCGTGAACCTCCGGGGCGTCGGGGGGAGATATTCATCCCATTAAGCAGCATATATGGAAACGTAAATCCTTTGCTGAAGGAGGAGTTCTTTGAACAGCTCTTCAACCTGGATCCTATATCTAAAAGAAGAATGCGATACTCTGCAGGTATGTTAAGCAAGCAAAGTTCTTACGCATTTTGTTGATTCTTATGTATTGTGAATGACATAAAAGGTTATGTTTTCAATCCGAATGTCGAACCAATAACTTTCAAGTTCTCGTTCAATACTGATGGTGTGCGTGCTTGTTTTCATTTTGTGCGAGCTCTGACGACGCGACAGGGAGGTAAGCTACTAAAAACCGGTTTTTATTCTTACGTCTCTTCTAATTCTGCTATTGCAAACGTGATAGAACGCATGCCCGATACTTCAGCTGATGTGCGTTACTACCCAAGAGAGCTTGATTTAACCAATTGGCATCGCGGCATGTATCATTTGAACAAGGAACCAGGTGGTTTGGGTGGGCAGCGCTTGCAAGCAACTCGAATCATCGGCATTGATCCCGGTATGGCATTAAAATGGATAGCGAAGCACACACTCTCTAATTCAGCTTTTACATCTCTCAGGCATTAGGGAAGTGATTACAGGCACCGACACGACCGTAAACTTAGCCGATCCACAAACAAGACAACAGCATGTTGTCAGTATCTCCAACAAGGAGTACCAGTAGGTGTGCTGTGTTACGTTGTTTCGGATCCCTTTATTGATTTACCATTCATTACACAGGAACCGATCCCTCTCCAACTGGATAAAGCAAAAGACATTGTCTTCCCGCCAAAAAGGTCGCATGGAGCAAGAGTACTTAAATCTCAAGGCCTTTCCACATCGTACAACCAACTTGCAAGCATTTTTTGATCATGTGCATTTGCGGTGCCATTTACACAATATGTAAGTATAAGAAAAATCATACGGCTATTGGTAATACCAACATCTTTATTCCTCTAGACTTCATCCTTTCGCCTGCCAATACAGACATCGTGAACAACGAGCAACTACATTTGCAGCAAGGGTTTCTGCTCAAGAATCCATAGTGAATCAAATCCTCGGATTAGAGAATGTCGCAGATGTATGTACAAAGAACTAGCTCTTTATTGTTTGGGTGTGATTAACTTGGATAAATGTCTCTAGCTCCGCAATGATTTCTTTGCTCATCGTCATGGTGGTAAACGGCAACGGAAACTTGCCAGACGAGCAGCTCGTGCTCAACGACGTGAACAAGATCAAGACGTGGTTATGGAGGAAGCTGGTGGGCCGGAGGAGGAATTTGAAGAGCTGGAGGAGGAAGCTGCTGAGCCACAGGTACAAACAATTGTGGCCTACGGAGCTGCACGATTTGGTGCTACAAGCAAGCGCCATCAAGCAGTGCCTGTAGAGGTAACTACTTCCGTGCCAATCATTTCATGCTTCAACATCGACTTACCTTTTTATTATTTAGACACTCAGGGCACGGATCGCACGTCGTGCTCTCCTTGTTTTGGTTGATGAATTTAGAACAAGCGTCACGTGCCATGAGTGTCATGGCCGCTTACAACAATTCAGGGAGCCAGAGACCCTCATCTGCCAGCACAAGTAAGCATATCTATACTTTTTGAAAGCACGCATCCTAAATCAGTTTTTCATCTACTTGCAGAAAAAAATACATCCGTGATTCCTGGCCTGTTGGCGATGATGATGATTTCAGCATTGTACATGGCAAACCTCGACAATGGTGCTTGGATGATGATGGACAGCGTCTCCACTGGACGTCAACATGCAATGATCGGGTACAAGTTGATGATTTCAGAAACAATGTGTATGCGCTCAAATGGTGCCCCACTTGTCAAACTGTATGTATGTGCCATGGATATGGGAAGGACGATGATTTACTGGTTTCTGTTATCTAGGTGTTCGACCGTGACATTGGCGCAAGCAGCAACATCCATTTTATCTTTGAGCTGTACATGCTGAGCGATGGTGAACTCGACTCAAGGCCACCGGCAATGCAACGTGGTCAAGTGCAAGATGTAGTGGACGAGGTGGAAGCTGAAGACGAAATGGAAACGGATGAAGATGACGAGCTGTGAAAGAAAGAAGACCTTCCTTGGCGCACAGTGAGGCGTGTGCCAAATCCGAGTAATTGGGGGGTAAGTCACAGCGAATTAGATCCAAATCGACGATGTTTGCTGACATGGTGCACTTGCATGGTGCAAATAGTAAAGCCCCATTCAATCGCCATACACATTACACCACACGTACACATTGCTGATCATCCTCCTAGCTGGTAGTACTTATCCACATCATCCAATAAGGTTGATAATAGATAGCTTTGTATGTGACAAAGGATAATGATAAAGAATAAAAACGAGAATCCCAATGCTTGTATAATCATACTCAAGGTACTCCAATGGATGCTGTTAATTGTAGCATCATATGTCAATCAGCAGCATGTGTTTATTGTTCCTGAATCACCTCGATAGATTCTGTTGTATACGATTCTTATTATAGTCAAGCGTATCACCTACTAATGCTTGTGTGGCCACTTTATCACAAAAGTTGATTGTAGTCATGTGTCTACCCCACCCAACAGCATTACTCGGCTGCAATCAAAAGACAACCGAACAATTTTGATGATGAGAAGTTCAAAGTGTCACATAGCAACCGATATCATGTGATATGAATTCGTTGCGAGGGACCATAATCAGGTCATCGTGATAAAGCCGTGTACCACCGGGTGATGGCAGTGTTGTTGTAAAATGCTCAGCCTAACTCTCTCAGTTGCATTTCATTGTTACACACCACACAAACACACCCACACACACGCGCATACATCATACACACGCCATGCTGCTTTGTACAATGGATAGAAACCAAAGGAATAAAGGTTGTTTATTATCATATCAATGTCATTGTCATATTAAACAACGTGTATTTGGGGTGAGAGAGAAGAAAATGAGATGTTCATGTTGATCCATTTTTATCCATATTAGGCAAATACTCTACATACTCCACGCAGCTGAAACTCCTCTTTCACTCTCTCGCTCTCTTTTCCTTTCTTCCTTTTTGCCTATTGTCTCGATGTCTGACGCTGCTGCTCCCACACCGGAAGACAAGCGTCCGTTGCTATCAGAGGATGTTACAGAGCAATCGTCGTCATCACCGGGTGATTTGGGTCAAGCCAAGCCTGTCGCTGCTGCCGTTTCAGGTGATCAAGCAACTGCTGAAATAACTCGAGAAACCGATGACGGTACGACTTGCACACAACCAAACTCTCATCCATGCATGCATTGCTGACACGATTGTGTTAGCATTGACTATCTTTGAAGCGGCACAACGAGGATCGTTTCATTCCATTCAATACTTGTTGGATAACAAAAAGGCAACAGCAAACGACGTCGATTCTCAGGGCGTGTCACCTCTTCATTACGCTGCTCTCAACAATCACGACGTGTGTGTAAAGTATCTTATCGACCGAGGAGCCACGGTGGATCAACCAGCAGGTGATCTTCAAGCAACGCCTTTGCATTGGGCTACAAGGTATGGCAGGAAGTGGGAGGGCATCACTATGTCTCGGTAGTGGTCTAATAATAGTTTCTGCTGCCAAGAAATGGACGTTTACCAACCGTACACCGATTGATCAAAGAAGGAGCCAATCCAGCATTGAAGGATGGTCAAGGATTCAATGCATTGCATTTGGCTGTTCACTCTTCACATGCCATGTTGGTGTTGTATTTGTTGTACCTGGGGATGGATATCGATGCACCTGATAATGTGGGAGGCCATACACCGCTCATGTGGGCTGCCTATCAAGGAGAAGCATTGACCGTTGATCTATTACTGCGATTCGGTGCCAGTGTTCATGCCGTCGACAATTCAAAGTTGACCCCTCTCCATTGGGCTGTCGTTCGTGGCAACAAGATGTGTGTACGCAAAATGCTCGAATATGGTGCAGATGCCAATGCAAAGGATCAGTCTGGAAAGGGGGTTATGGAATTCGTGCAGGAAAAAAAGCTTGAACAAGTGTGGAATCGTGCAGTGCTTGAATTCGATGTCATGGCTGAAGGAGATACCAACAAAGAGGGAAGAGTAGGCAAATACCCTGGATCACGTGGAAAGCCCATGTCAAAGGTAAACGTGAAGGGAGGGATATGAACGAGGGAAAAAGAGGTGCTCATTGTCTTTCTTTTATAGCGTACCATCAACACCATTGTATACTTTGCTCCTTTCCTTGTTCTCTTCCTCGTCCTAAAGACATTGAGTGTCTTTCCTTGGTACATGGGATTACCGTTATCATTGTTGGAGTTTATGGGCATGCATGTCGGCATCATCAAGTATCTTTTGCCGGCTCCTAGTCATGATGCTTTATGGAAGACACCCTACTTTTCTTGCATATTCCAAGCTTCAGCCTTTTGGGTACTCTTTACTTGGCTCTTTAAGATCGTAACTGGTATGGATGGATGGATGGATGGGTTTATGGGATATGGAGATCAATTTACTCATACAATGCAGCTACATCACACATGTTACTTGCCAACGTCATTTTCATTTCAAGCTTCGTTATTGCCATGACCGCCTTTTATCGTGCTGTATTCGCTGATCCAGGCTTTGTCAACAACCACCAACCTCGAGACGTGCAACAAAAGGCTGTTTTCGATCTTTGTGAAGAGAACAAGCTTGACATTCGCCATTTTTGCCTTACATGTTTGGCCAAGAAACCGCTTCGATCCAAGCATTGCAAGATTTGTAATCGCTGTGTAGCTCGATTTGATCAGTAAGTTGTTGTTTTGTGGGTTTTGAAATGTCGTCAATGTTGATTCATCTTTTCTTGATATAGTCATTGCCCCTGGATTTTCAACTGCATCGGATGCCGCAATCATCGTCCTTTTATGATTTTCTTGGTCAACATGATCATTGCTATTATCTCCTTCCTTACGCTGTGCGTTGAATGTAAGTAACGCAAACGGGTTTCGGATGGCCATATTAACCGGGAGCGGTTTTACTTTCGGCAATAGATTATGCGATTAATGCACCCATCCTTGAAGGCTCAAACACTTGTTTCTTGGGCGACACGGTCTGCAGCTACTTTTTATGGGATGCATGGACGATTGCACTTGGATTATGGGTGTGCTTACAATTATCATGGTCGGTGTGCTTGTTGCTTGTTCAATCGTATCAAATTGCCGTTGCCACGACAACCAATGAAAGTGCCAACGCACATCGCTATTCTTATTTGAATCACCATCACGACCAAGGTATGATGGCACAAATGGCTGCTGGTCCAGGAGGAGGATTAGCCGGTAGTGATGGACCAGGACCTGTTCCCATGGCAACAGCGGCTGGTGGCGGTGGACATCAACATGGGGCTGGTGGCTTTTGTCCTTGTATGCAACTCTTTGCTGGTGCTAGAGCCCTTCACAAACAACGTCGATCGAGAAGAGCACGTGGATCGATTGGTGGCAACGTGTTTGATCAAGGATGCTGGAATAACTGTATACAGTTTTGGTCAGATGGTCATGATGGAAGATCAGGTCAATACAACTGGTACGAATTGTACGACACGCAAGAGCTCCAGTCTTTTGCTCGGAAACCGCCACGTATGGAAGATGTTTAAGCCGTTGACACGATAACATGCTCATACCCTTTGCTCTTTTTTCTTCCTCCATATTGTAACCAAATTTCTTCACTCTCCCCCCCCCCAACTCATTTTACTTCCCTCAAAAACCCAACAAAAATCATACAACTCGCTCGGATGATGTTGATGTTAATAAACGTATAATGTCGTACACACTTATGCGACGCTTAGGCCCGTTTTGATGAGGACCTTTATGGTGGTGGTGATAAAGATTCTATTAAATATAGTGCTTTAATGATGATCAGATATCGCCGGTGAAACCGGTTATTGTCGTGAAGGATTTATCAGAATGGGCACACGTGTGTGTGAGAATAAAAAGATGACCCGCGGATGGGCTCAAGCAAGTCGGATTGGCAGCCAATCGTAATTCATAAAATGGCGCACGGTCCGTTGAAAAAAAGAGCAATACATGAAAAGAAAAG